>NW_019384922.1:72740-97704 GCF_000671375.1 Centruroides sculpturatus | reverse complement strand
TTTTGTTCGGTATACGACATAATTCAATTATACGCGCCATCAATGAACAAGTAGCACTATCGGTGTACTAGACCAGACTAGACGTTCGCGGTGCAACGGTTTATAACTTTGTTAAATTTCTTCTGATTTTAATTTGTAAGTAAAATTTTATTATTTTTATTAATCACGAATCACAAAAAGGCAAATTAAAAGCGACAGAAAACTAAAAAAATTACTAGAATTACAATGGAACTGATGAAAGAGTTTATTGAGAAATACGAAGGTAGCATGCGTGTTTGAGATTTTAAGTGTTGTTTACCGTATTCCGAGAACGATATGGACAATCGCGAAAAATAAAGACATTATTAAATCTGCTAACATTGCGAAAGGGGTTAAATCAATTTCTAAACAGAGATCGAAGACATTAGATCATGTCGAGAAATTGTTTTTGCTTTGGATAACTGAAAAACAGTGCTGGAGACAGCGTATCGGAAGCAATTATTTGTGAGAAAGCTAAAAAGATACACCCTGATCTCACGAAAAATCAAGCAGGAACTAGCGAGGTGTTTAAAGCCAGCCATTTTTTTTACACAAGAACGGATTAATCATTTTTACATTACTTGTTATGGGAAAGGTTGGTTCGGTATACGTCCAATTCGGTATAAGTCAAAACATCAGGAACGGATTAAGGTCGTATTCTGAGGTTCCACTGTATTGACTCCTTAAACCTTTTACAATTTAATTTTTATATCATCTTATTACAAAAATATACTTGCAACTAGGAACAGCAGGTGCTATTGTGAACATTAAATTTGTTTCATAATCTTTAGCATTTTTTGGTGTTTTAGTTAATTATTTTTGATTTCTAAAAAGTTTACATAAATTAATAATTTTTATATTGCAACATAAAAAGATATCAAAGATATAAAGAATGTTCTATAAAGTTTTATGTGAATTTTTTCAAAATTATTTTTAAACTTTCCATCATAACCGATATACTTCTCTCATTTGCAGAAACCTATTAATAAACTTTTTAAAAAATTTTTTTAATTGAATTGTTTGTTTTTTAAATACTTCAATTAATTTTGTATCTTATGAAAGCTTCCAGTCTTTCAGCTGCAATTTAACAAAGAAAAAATAAATCGGTCACACATTGCAAATTGGATCATATGGAAGTTATCCAAAATGTTTACTTTTTTTTTATAGTGCCAAAAGATTTTCATCAAAAGCAAGTAATATACAAACCATGAAACCATACACTCATCTTAACAGAATAATGATGATCCCATTTACAGTAAATATAAAGAATGCTTTTTATTGATTTTACGAATTTGAAAGTTCTAGAACTTTCAAATTCATAATCACCATGAAAATCTTTCAACGGCAAGAAAAATAAGTTTGATTAATGCAAATGTTTTCATTGATTAAACTTAGTTTTCTTGCTGCCGAAAGGTTTTCGTGATGATTCTTTATAATTTATGTAGCAGTTTAGTATGATTTAACATAAATTCATATTTTGGAGTTTAAACATTTTTATATTTCTTCAAGGCATATCAATATTTTGATGAACTAAGCCAACTAGACTTTTATCTGCCAATTAAGAATACAGTAAAATTAATCTGGCACAATTTTGGAAATTTGTTGATTTCAAAAAGACAATTCATTTTGTTTGGGAATCAACATTAACTTATGGTTAACAAAGAAATGCAAAATGTCATCTTGAAAATTATAAAACAACAGAGTAAGCATTTCCAAGATTAACCCTCATCCCAAATCAAACATTATAAAGCAAATATTTTCAAAAATTTGTTCTTTACAACATTTGATGTGAGAATGAGATTTAATTTATTGATTAATATGAGACACATTTGTATGAACCTCCACAATTACACTTATAACAGGTTTCCTGTCTGTAATTCAAGTAATTACTAAACCTGTAAGGGTCTCAATAAGTATAGGTGAAGAATGGAAAGAAAGGATAAATTAAGGAGGTCTAGAGCAGGTTTAAACCCCCAAAACATCTATGGTGATTAGCATCTTATTGTGCATAATCTAGCTGATTAGAATGAAATTTAACCTGAAAAACACCACCTGTATGTTATTTTCCAAGAGTAAAAATTAATTGATTTTAATTACAGATAGGAGTAAGAAAAAGATGTCCTAATAATTAACAACAACTTACTAACAGTTCTCATGTTATATGACTGACAGTCCAAAACAATTCTCAATATAATTTTCATTTTAAGACTAATTAATTTGATACCACATTTGTTGTCACCATCATATTTAGAACAAAGATTATTACTTGTTTTGACATTAGTAAGATTACAAAACTAACAGTTTTCTTTACTAAATGACAAATTATTTTACACATTTACTAGCTATAATTTGTGTATTAGAATCTGAAACCATTCATCACAAAACCATCATAATTTTTAGAATAAATATGAAATAATAAGATGATTTTTAAGCTCTATTTTACATGCTTATAGCTTAAAAATTTATTTATTTATTTATTTATTTATTTGTAAGTGAAACTATTTATATAAGTGGATTATAAGTTTTCTATTCAAATATGTAAAATATTTAAATAAAAAATGATAAAACTTTCTAAATTTATGAAATATAAAGCTAAAAATATATTATTTATGGCTTTAAATACAAAATTTTCATATCAAAATGTCAAAAGACTTAGTTTACAATACAAAAAAAGTAATGCACTTACAACTTTTATGAAATAGTAAAAAAACTTTACAAAATTGCTTTTCTGTAAGTACAAAAAAGACATTTTCATATTGATCACAAGTTCGACCAGGTCCACAAAGAGTTTACTGATATTAAAGAATGGGTTAACATAGCCAAATCAAGCTCACAAAAATTTCTGACAACATGACCCAGACCAGAAATCAAGATCCCAGATGGCTGACGACAAAGTTTGTCAACATGCCAATACTTTGTCTCAACCATCGACATCGCGATGTGATAACTTTAAGATCTCTTGTAAATGCTCACAACAGAAAAAATGTAAAAATAAATTTATCAAATAATAAAATAAAACAAAAAACTATAAAATATTTTAAATATTTGCATTAAATAAAAATTCTGAATAAATCTTAAATAATACATTTAAATAAGCATCTTCATAATGATAAGAGTACAGCAAATACTGAATACAGCAAATGAATAAATACTGTTGTAAAACTGTTTAGACATACTGAGTACATCAAAAGAAATATGATAAATAAATCAATGAATGAATTCCTATGTTTTTATAGTTTCTAAAATGATTCATCATGTATATGTTTGATACTAACGGCAAGCCACAAATTAAGAGCTGTTTCATTTTACATCATTCTGATTATTAATCAATTTGTCAAATTTTTTCATTCTAACTGCTTGTACACTAAATCAATTATATGAAGCACATGTATTAATAACATCATAATTTTAATAGGAGAAAGTACAAGTACTACATTTTGTTATTTTTACCACTATTAAAAAATACACTATAATTATATATAAAATTTATATAGATTCTCAATATACTTATAAAAAAAAGTAAATAAATAAAACCAAATAATTTATGATATCACCAATTACTGACGACATTTTCTTGTCTTATTAGGTTAAATGTATCAATATTCAATATAAGAGAACTTCATCAAAACAAATAATTTCTGCAATGTTTTGGCCAATTTTAGTTTTTTGTTGATTTACATAATGAAGACAAATTGAATTGTTAATACAAGGCACTAGCATATTTAGGTTATATGACATCTTAATAATTAAGATGCCATATAACCTAAATGTGCTGGTGATTCTGTAATGGATATCCATTACAGAAAAGTTTGACAACAATGGAGCTGCTAACATGAGTGAAGGAAGGGGTGACACCTCAATCCAAGCTACCTATAATAAATTATAGAGGTCTGTATCACATTTGAACTCATATCCAGGGAATATTTAAAATTCTGCCATCCATAAGCATGAAAGATTTTGTCACTCCTGATTACATCTCCCATACAAAGACCATTAAAAAGATATATGAAATATTCTGTAACTTAATGTTATTCTCTATGCCAAAAATTGCTGACTTCAAAATTTTGTCATCATAGATGTATGCTTACTTTTCCTATTCAGAAACAATCCATGGTTGTATTTACACAGCAGTAAGATAACATTTTACTGTGCAGTAGTGATGTGCAAATAGTAACTATACAACTTAATACTTAGTCTAAAAAAATACACATATATACATATGGGTTTATCACATCAGTGAATGAGATTAATTCACTGGTGTGAATTAATCTCATTCACTGTAATTCACAAATTCTTTAATGATTATTAACACCTTAATAAAATTTTACAATAAACTATGCTCTTTTAACATGTACATAATAAAGAATACTCAAAATGCTTTTTGGACACAATAATAGTCCCTCTTCATTACATTATAACTAACATTCTAGTTCAGTACATTCTAGTAACTATATATTACTTTTGCATCTGTTATTTGCAAATATATAAAGTAACAAATACTTTTTTGAAAAGTATTCATTACTCATTAATTTCAGAATTAACACAGCAAAAGGAGAATGACAATAAAAATGTTGATTTCAGTTTAACACTGCATTTTATAATTAAATATAAAACCATAAAATAAAACTTATTTCATACGTTAATCAACCTATTGGACTTATAGGATTACAAAAGAGTTACAAATGGTGGTATATTAACTCTTTTTATCTTAAGCATTAACAGTATAAGAAACAATTTGAATAATCATTGCAAGTTGATCAAACCTGTAAGGTGGCAGAAGTAAGTTAAATGAGGGAGGAAGAGGCCAAAAATTTCTAGGTCATCAGAAAAATTCTGAGGATCCAACTGTAAAAACCATTTAACAGAGAGAAAGGAATACTCTAATGACATGATCACTTGGTCATCAATAATACAACCATAAAAATTATTACAGCAGTTTAATTAATACAAGAACAAATTAATTATCATTCTCATATCAGAAAATTTCCTGCAATAAAACAAAACTGAACCCGAATTAAAAACTCAAAAAACAAAACAAATAAGTAAAAATAACAAAGCAACCAAGTCTAAGTTCAGCTGAGAGGACTTATCTGAGACACTAGTCCTAGTTACAAACTATAGAATAGTTTAAAAGCAGGAATGTCCAATTTTTTGGCTTCCTTGGGCCAAATTTGAAGAAAAAAATTGTCTCGAGCTGCACATAAACTATCAAACTACAAGTAAAGGTGACATGAGTAGATTTGCCATTTTAGGCCAAAACAAACAATGAAATAATTTATGTAGCCAAGTCAAAGTTTTGTAGCCCAAAAAGTAGTCCATTTTGACACAAAGTAACCAAATCTTTTCATTTCAGGTATAGTACATAATATGCATATAATTTATGATGAAAGTCATCTTAACTTCTGTCTTCAGCACTTGTGAACCTCATTGCACTAGCACTGCAGCAACTAACTTAACTGTCTTTTAACAAAGTGGCTTTAAGCAGTTTTACTAAGAAATAAACCCATATTTATATAACGAACTAACTGGATAAAATATACTACGAATAAAACACACCTTTAATAATCCAGCTAATAAAAATTAATAAAGTAAAAACGTTTTTGAAAACATTTTTACTTTATTAATTTTTATTAGCTGGATTATTAAAGGTGTGTTTTATTCGAAATAAACCCAATGTATATTTTTAAAGATTCTTTAATGTTATCTTGTAACAATTTTTTTAATAAAAAGTATTACAATGCCATGCAAATTTTAAAAAATTTAAAAAAATAAGTATATAAAAATCTCAATTTTAAGGAAGTTTATGATTTTATGTTGGGTCACAATTCAGCACTGGGCCACAACCCAGTGCTGTAATGAATGCAACCCAACACTAATACTTCATCCTTTAAAAACCAGGTTTTTAAAGGAATGAAGTATTGGGTCAAATTTTTAAAGGATGCAGTATTGGTCTCCTAGTTTAATTTTTTTAGTTAATCACTGACTAATAAAAAGAGTTTGATTAACTTAAAAACTCAATAGAAATAACCTCAATTATAATTTATAATTTGTATTATGGGTAAAGTGCCATAATACAAATTACTTTATCAGTACTTTAAATTATCAGTACTTTATCCATAACACAAACAATTTATATACATACATATAGTAAACCTTCAATTTAACAGACAAAAAATTTGTCTGATAGGAGGAAAACTTTAAAAATTTTTTATTTGAAAACAGAGCATGCTAAAAGATTGAATTAAAAAGCTAATGATGTGTATAAATTACATAATGTACATACACAACATGTAATAACATTTTAACACATCTTGCACATTTTAAGTTTGTTATTAATGTATGTGTATGTGTGTGTGTGTTATGCTATATCTAGATATGCTGCATATGAGTAATTTTTAAAATAGGCAAGTGAGGTTTCAGCCAGGAATTTAGCTATATTTCTGCCAAATTCACAAAACTGGCAATCAGGTGATGTATTATTAGTACAGTATTGTAGTAAATTTATGAACTTACATGTTTTGGAAAGCTCTCATTTTGTTTTGTTTTCATTTTTCATTGTTTTGGAGTTTCTAATTTTGAAGATTTGCTGTGAATACTTAATATTTTTTATTATAAATACTTACGCCCTAATCTAGCATTTAATGTAACATGTTCATTATAAAGTATAGTATATCATTAAGAAAATATAATACACCATAAAATAATTTTCAAGAAGACAATACTAAAATATATCTTTGCTTAGCATTTTCTAGTCCATAACTCAATGAGTGAATAAGACAGAAGTCTTATTAGAAAATATAAAATGACAATTTCACAAAATAGGCTAAATTTGAATTGTCTATTTTTTATGAAATAGAAAATTTGCCCAATTCACGAAGTAAGCAATTGATGTGCCAATTTCACAAATTATGCAAAATTTTGTATAATTTATGTATAAATTAATTTGTAAAGAATATATTAGAAATTTAATTAAACTTCATCAATATTGTAATAAATAAAATAAATATGTTTAAATACTTACTCTATATCTGCCATCTTATCCAGCAAGTATATTTTCACATTAGGAGAGAACTCAACTACAATAAAAAAATCTTTTTTTAATATTTAAACTTAAAATATAAATTTATATATTATTTATAATTTACATTTAAAAATAAATCAATATAAACATAAAATATAAAACTTTCAGAAATTAAATTATTCACTAGCATTTATAACATAATACAATATAATATATAAGCATAATTCTTGCACTGATAAAGATTTAATTTCAAATTATTCATTCAGACAGAAATTCTCAATTGCTCTACATATGTGTTATCTAAAATTCTTTATACACTAGCATGCAAAACTTAAGCAACAATGTAATTTTTAAGCAGACAGCCATTGTTGCGATCAGTACAATGAACCAATTCAGTAGAAAGGTAATTCATGTTCAGGAAGAAGACATCACAGGTGACATGAGGGCATGCAAAAAACATGCAGTCAACACACACAGTGCAAGACTACAATAAACAGAAGGCTTTGATTTCATACTGTATATGTTCTACTCATTTTTGTTCTAGTATGCTTTCTTTATCCTTTAAGTACAAAATACTGTCTCTGAATTTCATGTCTCCCAGGTGATTTGTGGAGTTACAGCAAGTTTTGCTTACGTTTTGCACACCCATGTATGATACAAATAATTTAAAGTATTAAGTTAATAAAACTAATCATTAAAATATTAACTGTTTTTATGCAACAGAAAATGCAAAAATATTTGATAATGCACAATTTCATAAAATGTATTTATATAAAATTAATAAAATTCAATGTTAAAATAATGAAATCAAATACTTTTTAAGCAATAAATTTATGTCGCATATCCCTGACATGAACTTTCAGTGATGATTTTTCAAGAATATTTGTAAGGTTTAATATTTAAATTTAAAAATGATATTTACAAATTAATCAGAAGTATTATTTCAACATATAACAAACCTTTTTGCACTTTCATTTACTTCAATAAATTTATTAACACTTTATAAAAATATTTCATTTATATTTAACATTCTAGAAAGATTTAATTTTTAGAACTTACTTCTATGAATGTATAAATGAACTTGATTTAAAATATCTTGTAAGGCAAGACCTTTTAAAGTTTTCAGTTTGTTTATATCTGTTTTTTAATTAAAGATTAAATAATTTTCCAATAACTTAATAACAAATTATAAAATTTGCTGTCAAAATTAATTACATTTACATCATAATTAAAATTAATTTACAGATAAACTATTCAAATAAGTATTCATTAATTGCACATATAACATCTAACATAGTACAACAGTTCAGTGTAAAATTGAAACCATACAAATTAAGACTAAAATTTATAAGTAAAACAGAGGAATAGATTTTTCTATTTGTTTACTTAAGATATTATAAATTATCTCAATAAAATCTATTATCAAAGCTTGTTTTTATTTTTATTTCATTTTTTTACAAATTTCCTGATATCAAGCTAAATTTAATGCATACGTTATGAAGTTATATTGTACAAAATTCCATCTCTTTGAAAACATGTAAGGTGAGGATTAACAGCAACATGACTACAATGTTAGTGATTACAATAGTTATCATAAACTAAACATTAATTTCATGAATGAAAATAACAATAAAATCTTGATTTTCATCAAAAGATCTGACAAAAACTACAAATATGATAATGATAGATGTAGGAACTCTACATACAATGGAGGAAAAACAGTCAGATTTGCCTGTATATATTTACTTACTAAAAAAATCTACATCACTAATACTTTTTCCTTAATATAATATACCAAACAGTGAAGAATTAAGTCAAATTGAAATGTTTCTTAAAGGAGGAACTTCCATCCAGAGTGAAGTACATCAGCATCCTTCTTATTAATGTATACAACAGTAAAAGCTTATTTATAAATCTGCAGAATAAAGTTCTACAAACTTTTAGCCTTGGTTGTATCCGGCATCTGCTCTACACATTCCAGCTTGCTCCCATGATCTCTTTTCATATAACATAGCCACTTCACAGCCTTACAAAAATACATTGCTCAGATGTCAGCAATACTATTAATAAATTAAATTATATTAGAAGATTGGCAGTCTTACATGATTTTAGGGGAATACTGTTGAAAAGTTGATCATGACATATCAGCAGACAAAATTTTTGGAATTGTGAACTAACATTTGTGTGAATGCGCTATTGTTCTTTTTAAAAATTATCAGTCTAGAATTATTCTTCAGGATTACAAATTCTGATCAATAGATACAGAAAAATGATAAACTGAGGATGAACTGATGCAGGTTTAATTGTCATAGTTTAAGTAGAATATTTTTGGAGATCCTAGAAATTAAAGTTTCTAAGACAGTGGTACAAACAAGAATACTAAATCAAGATTTAAGTGTAGTTCATTTTAAAATAAAACACTAATTAATATTTTAAAATATTGTATAAAACTGAAACTCTATCATTCTTACAATTTTCTGACCATTTTAAACTAAAATCATGCAATTTGAGTACTGTGTAAATTGAGGGTTTTATGTATTATCAGCAAATTATAATTGTAGTGTATGTATTGATAAATAATGAATATTAAAAATAAAATAAAATAAATAACTTACTAAATAAAGGAATCCTTGCTACCTGTGTAACATGAATCCATAGAAAACACTATCATTGCTATTTCATTGAAAATAAATCTATATATATAAAAATGACTGTATGTCTGCCTGTCTGTTCTTCATGCATTACTACACCATTTATCTGATTGACACGAAACTTTGGGAAGTTGTTTAATACACTCCCGCAAAGGTTTCTGGCATAGTACATTTATGACTATGCCAGAGCTTTATTCGCTCTCTTTGTCTTAATGTTCAATTTAATGTACGAATTTATATTTATGAATGATTCTGGAAAATCCAGCTTATTTTTTAAATTTAGTAAACCCAAAGAAGAACCCAGAAAGAGTTACAAAAACGTTTATTCATCACTTAGTAGTACTATGCACTGGTTAGTGGTTACAGTGAGTCTTAATTATTGCTATCCCGGTGTGGTAAGCAGATATCTAAAAATTTTCTAATTAGTCTCAGAAGAGGGGGGATAGTCTTGCACTTGATAAAACGGGAAAGATCGGCTATAATCTAATAATCTTAATCTTCGCTATCAATACTTTTTTCCCAAGCAATGCTGGGCTCATCTGCTAGTAATTTTATAAAATTACAAAATTTAATGCACAAAAGTATCATAAAAGTGTCTTCTTTTAATTCTTAATGTCCTTTACACACTTTGGGAACAAAAAATCTCTACAGCGGAGTCAACCGTCTTTTATAGTCTACTTTTCATGCCTCAATATGTAAAAAATTCAAGTATTTTTCATTAATGTTTTCATTGTAAATTAATTTTATGATTGTGCCGAAAACTTGGTAATATTTTAAACTGTTTTTACATATTGAGGCAGAGAAAGCAACTAATAAAGGAAGGATGACTCCATCGTAAAGACTGTTTGTTCCCAAAGTGTGTAAAGGACATTAAGAATTAAAAGAAACTTTTTGTGATACTTCTACACATTAAATTTTGTAATGTATTAATTTCATCCTAGCATGTTTTAATTATTTTTATTAATGTTTTAATTGTAAATTTTATTAAATATGTTTTATTCATCTAATTATTACAATTATTTAATAAAGTAAAATTAATTAAATTAAAGTATAAAAATAGTTTCACAATAATTTTCTACACATTTATTAAAACACCATGTTGTAGATTAAACATTATTTAAAATTACAGGAAATTAATTATAAATATAAAGGATACTTTCGTAGGCAGTAACAAAATCGTCATTTAAAAGCCAAGTTACAATGTTTTTAATATCCGACTTTAAAGGATGACCAACACAAGTATATACATTTTCTTCATTTACTATATCAAATGCCATAGCAGTACTCTGAAAATATAGCTTTTATAATCAGTATTAAAATATAAAAGAAATATATACAAATAAGTAAATACATAATAATAGTAATAATAAATAAACAATTCTATTATGACAAATAGATTTTCAAATGATAATACTGCTCCATTCTCAGAACGGTAACAAATTAAAATTGTATTAAATGTTAAAATTATTCATTTCAATAGTAAAATGTTTAATTTATACATCTAAATTCATTTATATGTTGTTTCCTTTTTAATACAGATAACAGATATCATAATAACTTTTTATACTGAAATGCCATTTAATTAGGGATAGGACAGTTGAAAATTCTGTACTACTACTCTCACATTTGCATGGACACCTGATCAGTTCTGTGAAGATATACAGCTGGCAGCTTTGCCTTCCCCAAACATTAGCCCTCTTGGAGCAAATGTTTGGGGAAGGCAAAGCTGCCAGCATGAAAGAAAATACACAATTTAAATTCTCTATGGCTAGGACAGCAGTGAACACCATGGAGATCTTCCACGGAACTGCACTGTTTTTGGAATCTTAGAACTCTACTCATACACTTATGTGTAACTCATGCAGTCGTCTCCTTATTGTTTCTGCATGTGCCAATGGATGTTAATTGGTTTTGTTAAAAATTACACAGTAGATTCCTCTTGCTTCATGCACTGCTGGAAAGATGCACCATTTTATCAGTAAGATTTCATATTTTCGTGCAATCAAGTGTTGCCAGTCACAGTTATTGTTGCCTCTGACGTGGAAGTTTTGTGTCAGAATTACTATGCTATTGCTCATCCTCCTGACTTTTAATGGCACTTTTCCAGTTTTCTGTTGAACATGCCTTGTATCATACAAAGAAATTTAATATAGAAGTCCTAATGATTCTTAACATACATTCCAAAATCAAAAACTTTTGTAGAAGGTAGTATACCACCCATTATCAATGGCATTTGAGCTGAACAAGCAAAAATCATTTTGAGATTTGTTGCTATTAATCAGAAATGTGAATTATGTCAACATCAAATTGATCACTGTGATTTCAACAAAAAAAAGTATTACTGTTTTTAATATAAAAAAAATAATAAAATAAAATTTCTTTAGACACTGCACTTGCATTATATAACCACACCATGAAAAAGATCTTAAAATGCAACGATATTTTAATAGTTGAGTGTTTTTGGCTGTTTTTATCTACCTTCTTTCAGGATTAGAAATAGCAAAGAAATGACAATTTTCATTTGAAACGAATGAAACATAAATATATTTCTGACAAATATAATGTAAATGTTATTATTCTAGAGCAAAATTTCAAAACAAGAGAATCTTGGACTTCTATTATTATTATTTAAAAAAAATTAATTAATTAAACTATTATTAAAAAATTATTTGCACGAAAAATTCCTTAAATATAATGCCTATTCAGATTATTCATGTTAGCTTACATTGGACAGATTGTTTATTTTTACATTAAAGCTGTCATTAAAATATGAACTACAGCAAAATGTATATTGCTCATTGAACAGATGTGTCAGGTGAGTCATTTATACACTATATAACTTTGTATGGTAGACTCATTTCTGGAAGTAGAGCAAGCTCACAAGAGCCATTTAAGAAAAGAGAATTATCAAGAATTCATTCTATAAAGTTGGTTGAAGAGCACCAAATACATCCAAGGTAGAGGAATACCCATGGGGCAACCCACTTTCATGGACACTTCATAAGATGGTACTGAGATCCTTAGAAAAATCCATTTTGCCAAGAGACTTATCATTCAAAAACTTTGTACCGCCCTTGTTCATATCAAATTACATGCAAGATTTTATTTCTTTGATTGAGTTAATTTGTAAACAAACATCATGAAATCTGGTAAATTTGTAAAGCCAAACAACCACCGGATTACATCAAACTACTTTTCCACGATTATATTTAATTACTAAATAATTTGTCACTAGAGGAAAGTGTTAGGTGCAATCTCTTATTAATTAAATTAAAATTTATTGAATAATTTAAAATATTCTAGAAGAAAAGAACTGGCCACAAGCAGACTGATTATTTCGTATTTAATTAAATATAATAGCAAAAACGTAGCCCGATGTAATTTGGTGGAAGTTTGAATTAATTCAATAATTAATCACATTAAACAAGAAACAGCTATTAACAATTTCTACTGTTAGATGTGAAAATTTTTTTTAACAATTATCAAATACCTGAAGTATATTTATAACTTTCCTCATATCACCTTGAGAAAGTTCCATTAATGCTGTTTTTCCATCATCAGTAATATTAATTCTATAAAGAAAAGTTATAATACATTGAAATTTATATAAAGACTTTTTTCTATTAATAAAACTCTAATCATTAAAATTTAATTTTCTTACTTTTCTTTCTCGACAATATAATTTAACCGAGGTTCTATTTGTTTGGGAGATAAAGGTCCAAATCTGAAACGTGTACAACGTGACTGAACGGCAGGAATAATTTTAGACAAGTAATTGCAAATGATGCAGAATCTTGTATTATCAGTAAATTTTTCAATTACTGTAACAATTTAAATTAATATACCATACACAAATATTCAAAGAAAATAAAATTTAATTTAATAAATTTTGTCTTAATCAATTTTATATAAAATCTAAAGCAGTAGTTGGAAGATTAGTCTGCGAGATGACTTTCTGTGGCCCACAAATAGTTATAGATTATTATTATTATGTCGGGTTTAGTGAGTTATACTAGGTTGACACTGGTTGCTGTGTACTATGCCAGCCCAGAGTCAAAGCATAGCAACCAAAACAAAACAAAAATTAAATAAGTGTGTTTTTTTGTTTGTTTTATTAAATTGTGGCAAGGCAACACTTGGGCAATCTGCTTAGGGGATACCTTCTGTCTTTTTAAGGGTAACTGGCCCCTATTTAGGCATTACAGATGTGGAGAAAACCCGGAAAACTCCACAAGGCAAGCCTGTCCTGGCGAGGCAAAAACCCACAACCTAATTCCCAGTGTTCAGGGACAGAAACCACTTGGCCACTGGTGGGCCAAATAAATGTGTCAGTGTGTGTGTGTGTGTGTGTGTCTATTCAGGAATTTCCTAACAGTATGACACGTATTCCATATAGTGGCCTTCTGTAGTGTGATGTATTTGTTTCTATTCAACTGTAATGCTTCCAGGCATTTGTGTAATGTGTGTGTGGTATGACAGGTACAATAACCCTGTCCATCCTCCACAGATGCCTTATTTCCTGGGCAAGTTCTGTGTACTTGCTAATTTTTTCAGTGCATGTGTTTTGTACATTGTGAGTGTTTGGAATGTCTATGTCTATAATGTATGTGATTTTATTGTGTTTGTCAATGAGTGTGATGTCTGGTCTGTTGTGGTAAATTGTTTTATCTGTGATTATGGCTCTGTCGTAATACATTTTGTGCGTGTTATTTTCCAATACTGTCTGTGGAATATACTTGTAGTATGGTTCGTGGATGTCTGCCAATTTGTGTTTCTTTGCAAGCTCTTGGTGTATTATATTTGCTACTTGATTGTGTCTATGTAAGTAATCTGTCTGTGCCAAGAGCTTGCAACCAGAAGTGATGTGTTGTATAGTTTCTGGCATGATGTGACATTTTCTGCATGTGTCATTTGTGAGTGTTGTATCTTTGAGTATGTGTTTTCTGTAGTTTTTAGTATTTATGACCTGATCCTGTATGGCAATCATGAATCCTTCCGTCTCCCCAAAGAGGCATCCCCGATCTAACCAGCTGTTTGACGCAGTTTTGTCAACAAAATCCTGGGCCAGGTCGTAAGGATGCCTGCCATGGAGAGCCTTTTGAGCCCATGATTGCTTAATGTTGTCTATGCTTTTTATATGTTGTGTCATGTCTGTATGTTGTGAGTGTAAGTTTAATGGTGTGTTATTTGAGTCTGCTAGAGCTACTGCTTTTGTGTATTGTGATGTTTCTTGTTTCCTGTAGAAAAACTCTCTCAGTGACTGTATTTGTTTGTAGTGAAGGTTAACTATGTCAATCAGGCCACGTCAGCCATCTTTACGTGGAAGGGTTAATCTTTCTATAGCGGATTTAGGATGATGTTGTTTATGCTTAATAAGTGTTGTTCTTGTTTTCCTTTGGAGTTGCTCGAGATCTGTGTGAGTTCAATATATAACTCCAAAAGATTATGTGAGAGCTGGGATGACATATGTGTTTGTTGCTTTAACTGTGTGTTTTGCATTTAGCTGTGTTTTGAGAATGGCATTTAACCTACTTTGGTATTCTTTAATTAATATTTGCTTTATTTGTGTATGTTCTGTTAGTTTGGCCTGTTGGAATCCTAAATACTTGTAGAACTCGCCCTCTTCCATGGATTCAATAACGTCTCCATTTCCAAGTGCAAAATCTTCTTTCTTCAGGATTCCTTTTTCTATGTGAAGTTTTTTGCATTTGTCTAAGCCAAACTCCATTTGTATGTCCTTAGTGTATGAATGTGTGATTTGTAGGAGTTGATGAAGTTGTTTTTGTGTGGATGCATAAAGTTTTATGTCGTCCATGTACATGAGATGTGACAGTGTAAACTGTGTTGTTTTTTCATGTCTGATATTGTAGCCATAATGCGTGTTGTTTAACAGGTTGGATAATGGATTCAGGGCTAGGCAGAACCAGAGAGGACTCAAGGAATCTCCTTGAAAAATTCCTCGCCTAATGAATATTTCGTTTGTTTGTATGGAAGTGTTACTAACCCTGAGATGTAGTGTTGTTCTCCAGTGCTGCATAGTGTTTTCGAAGAATGCAATGAGTGATGGATGTATTTTGTACATGTGTAGAATATGTAGCAGCCAACTGTGTGGAACACTGTCGAATGCTTTTCTGTAGTCTATATATGCCATGTGTATGTTTCTGTGTTGTTTGTGTGCTTGCCGTAGAATGACTGAATCTATGAGTAACTGTTCTTTGCATCCCCTGTGATTTCTACGGCAACCTTTTTGTTGTTCTGTAAGAATGTCGTGTTCTTCAACATGTTTGTATATTTTGTTTGTGATACAGGATGTCAATAATTTGTAGAGTGTTGGAAGACATGTAATTGGTCTGTATTGTGTGGGGTCTGTGGTTTTGTTGTTTTTAGGTTTCATGTAGGTAATGCCCCGAGTAAGAAATTTTGGCATGTCTTGTGGATTGATGATGATGTGTGTTAGATGTTTAGCTAGTTCCTGGTGCAGTGATGTAAACTTTTTGTACCAGAAATTGTGAATGTTGTCTACACCAGGTGTCTTCCAGTTGTGTGTTCTGTTAACAGCGTAGCGAATGTCGTGTATGTTTATTTCAGCACAGGGCATAGTTGGTATGTTGTGCAAGTTTCTGTTCTCCTCCTCGATCCAGCCTGCATCAGCATTGTGTGTAACAGCATTGGACCAAAGAGAAGACCAATAAGTTGTGAGTTCTTCTTCTGTTGGTGTGCCACTGTGCTGTGTATCAGTGTTTGTTTTGGTACTGATTTGTCTGTAGAAAAGTTTTTCATTGTTTGTGAATAATTTATTTTGTTGTTTTCGTAGTGTACATGTTTTGTATCGTTTGAGTCTACGTGCTTTGGCTGCGAGTTTTTGTTTTAGTGTATCGATGTATTCTGTAATGTGTGTGTTGTGATGTTCATGTTTTGTGTGTGTTTTAATTTTCTTGAAAATGTTTTTGAGTTGTTTCTTTAATTTGGGTGTTATGTTGTTTTTAGTGTATTGTGTCAGCCTGCCTAATTGCTGTCTAATGTCATTTATTTGTGTTTCTATTCTTCTCTGCCAGGCAGGCTTGTGATAGAATTGTGTTTTGTGTGTGTCTGTCTGTGAGTGTATTTTCAGTCCATGGTGTGTTACTACTGTGACTGCCCCAGCATAAACTAATGTATGAATGTCTGAGAGTGTAGAAATTGAATGAATGTAGTTTGGTAGTAAGTGAGTGTTTACATAATTTAGTGTTTTTCCTACTACCTTTGACGTGTTGATTTTTGGTATTCGTGGTCTTTGTGTGGGATCTGTACCAGTATATTTAATGAGTGTTTCCTGAAATATAAGTGAGAGCGTATTAACTAATTCTATGTCTACGTTATCAGTGATGGATGGGGAAGTGCCTGCAGTATCATTAGTGGTACTTGTTGTGTGTGTGCTGTAATCAGTGCTTGTTGCTGGATTATCCTGACAGGTTACGTGATCTTCATTAATGTTAAATGTTTCTGTCTGTTGATGTATTTGATCAGCAACCTGTTGTTTGATAAGTTCAAGTGTTGTTTGTGGGATAAGGTTGTTGTGTATAATTGTTCGTTTTTGATCAACAACCCTTTGTTCGGTGACAGTGAGGTGAGGATATTGTTGTGTGAATCTATGGTGTAGTTGTTGTCTGTATGCTGTCATGTTTGTTTCGAGTCTTGTGATGGTGTAGTAAGTGCGGATGATAAACTCGTTCATTTCTGTTGTCCATTTCATCCGTTGGCGTGGTTTTCCAGCCTTTGTGGTCTGTGGATGCATTGCCACAGAAACACCAAGGCTAGGTTGATTCCTCACATCTGTTGAGGGCATTGCAGTAGCCATGCTTGGGCCGGCGCTGCTTTCGCCACCGGTAACCAAGGGAGACTGGAGCCTATTTTTCGAACGTGAGCCTCTGCCTAACCCACGAACGCGGACCTTGTTAACCCGGGCGACGTCCGAGCCGGTATCATACTTAGATCTGGTTACTACCATAATGATTATCTCCACAGAATGTGGGTGTGTGGTCACTCTTAGCTTCATTCCTCCCCATAGACCTTACTGGCATGGGTGTCCCTACCAGGAGCTTGTGCTCCAGCCTGCATTGCTCTATGGATCAGTAAAATTACTGGGCTCTCCCACCACGACCAGGTGGTGACTATGGGAGAGATAATTATTATTATTATCAACATGTCTCGATTATATATAGATTGCAACATACTTTAATAGGAAATCTCTCACAATTTTCAACTGGCTTAATTTAACCTGAAACAGGTTCCTGAAAGTAGCTGAAAAAAGTTTAATTTTTTTCATCATTGTGCTGGAAAATATACATAAGGTGTGTTGTGTTATGTTGTTTATTTTGAATAGTTCCATCTTTTAGAGAATATAATATGGAATTTATGGCTACATTGGCAAAGATGTGCAGAAAAAAAGCCTGTTTTCTAGCATTTGTAAATGCTAGAATCATCTTTCTAAAAGAGCAAGTGTGCCCAAACTGACAAAAAAAATAAAAGAAAAAGTAAATTGAATTTTCTGTAAACAAAGACATAATAACAAGTCAAAATTGAACAATTTTTTAGTATGCTGGGATCTCATTAAACTATTTGAAGGCTTTATCAAAGCTTTTGAATATGGTTCTATGTTTACCCTGAAGTCCACTAAGTTACATCCAGAAGGCATCATCAGTAACACAGAAAAACTTCTCTTACAATCAAAATACATTTACGAAGACTTCCCAGTCAGGTAGCAGATGCTCTTTTAATATGAAGCATGATTTTAGATGATGTGATTTAGTGTCTATGAAAGTAAGAAATGGCTGAAACAAAATGGGATTATGTTAATCAAAGCTGACAAAAGCAGAGCAATTATTTTGTTAAAAAAACCACATACATTTTGTTGCTAGAAAAATAATAGTTATGTAGACAAACTCCAGAACGAAAGTTCACTTGATTTGACTAGTCTAAGTTCTATGTTTAAAACACATTGTAGTTAGCTTCTTAGACACTCTGATGCTCTCCAAGTTTGAAAAGATTCCTAAACTTGGTCAACTATTTTGCCATGTAGTGGACAAATGAAGATGATGATCCTAATAAAAAAGAAAAACACATACTTGCTAGAAGAATACCATAAGTGATAAAAGTTTACATTCACTATTTTGAGAGCTAGTGTCCAAATTAAAAAGCATTATGGCAATGAGCAACTTACAGCCCTCAATTTTATGTCTATGTATACATTTAAACTGGAGCCATGCTTTTTTGCACTAAGGGATTTTTTTTCGTTGTTACCATATCAAATGTGTACAAGTACCAACACAGATATTGAGTTAACACATTTGTGCTGCTACTCATCATTTTTCACATTTAATAATTGGACTTACATACAGTAAGATTTGTAAAGAAATTATACATACACTTCAAATATGTGTATAATTTCACAATGTGCGAAATTATTCACAAATTTGAAGTGTATGTATAATTTCGCACAATGTTTGTTTTATACCAGTTTAACAATTCATTAGCTCATTATAAATAATTACTCATAAATACATCATATAAAAAAAAAATATTCAAATTTCTGAATGGTGAATTAATATAAAAATTACAATCAAATCTGCTATAAAATAATAATAAAGGTATGTATAATTACCTTTATTATTATTTTATAGCAGATTTGGGATAGCCACATGGGATAGCCTGCACAATAGTCATGTGCGGGCTATCCCACATGGCTACCTACACTGTCGACACTCTCCAAAAACTTTGTCTTAAGGTGTTAGAGCATTTTCCCTATAGTCCTGATCTCATCCCATAGGACTATCACCTGTTTGGTTCCCTAAAAGAAGTGCTATGGGGACGAAGATTCATATCTGACAACAATGTTAAGACAGTGGTGCATTTGTGGTTTGCAGCTCAGCCAAAATCTTTTTTTAATGAAAGAATAAGAAAACTTGTGAACAGATGGACAAAGTGTATTGAAAAGTGGGGCAATTATGTTGAGAAATGCAATATTTGACTTGCTGATGGTTGATTACAATAAATTCTACAAAGTGCAGATAATTTTTGACTTACCCTCATACTTGCATACCAATATTAAAATTTTGACTTTTTAAATATAAACTGAATGTCTTAATACAGCATTTCAATACCTTGATACCAGATTATAATCTCAACACATTTAACATCAAACTAATATATTTTTGATTTCTTGAAGAATAAAATTGTTTTTAAATAATTTTTCTAAGCATAAAATGATTATATTGTATTTCCATGAATATAAGATCATATTTTTATATCTGAGTATAAGAGCATGCTCTTACAGATGTAGCGTAATTGGCACTTTATTCTGCAAAGTACCTAGAAAAACTATTTAAAAAACAACTTTTATAGAATTAGAAGCAATTTTCTATTTTAGTTCATTTTTGATGATGGTTACCACAGAGATGTCACTGAATAGTTACTGTTGTTACTGTATCAGTGCATTTACATTTAATTTATATTGACATAGCAGTGTAGTGTCTTAAAAGTCAAAACAAGGTGGCACACACAAGAGCATGCTCTTATAATCAAAGCAGGATATATTTCAAAAATGTGAAAACAAGCAATTTTCAGATAAGATCATGCTAGATAAAAGTTTGATAACTGTCTATTGGCATTAATAAGGTTTTGATGAGTAAAACACAAAACAAGTAAAAAAGTTTTGTAAGCACTTTTGACATGTATAGAATGTCTTCTTCAGGCAAAATGAAAACAAATTTTAGAATGTTGATATGAATTTTAACATTAATGTTAATATGTTCTAATTGGAGTGAACATGTTGAATTTAAATGGTACACTATTGGGACATTCCAATTTTCAACGTTCATTAAAATTTGTTTTTTTTTTCAACGTTGAGGTAGTGCTGTTGTCAGCGCTGACTCAACACACTCAGTACTCAACAGATATGTTGACTGCTACTTTCCAATGAATTGTGGGTAATTGAATGAAATCCATCTTGCTGAGAATGAAATTATGGGAACTAAGCACTTCATACTCGAGTTGGAACGTCGTTGATGACGTCAAATTGTTGACTTCAACACTCATCACTCGCGTTGAAAATTGGAATGTCTTGTATTAAACTTATAATTTGACCATTAATTAAAAATGCAATTGAAAAATTATCGGTAACTGTGATTTTAATTTTTTAAATTATTGAATAGTGAAATCTATATTTTTGGGAGTTCTAGAGTGGGCCTATTACTCATGACTCTAATTTCTCAATAATGTTTCCCAGATGAATACAGTTGCAGTTCTCACATTGTATGAAGATGGAAGATTCATTCCACGGGTGTAATGTAATGATTGAGACACTTTTTGAATAGTTCTGTGGAAATTTTATTTTTACAAATGTCATCTTGATGTTCTAATATTCTGCTTTGCAATTTTCTACTTGTTGCTCTGATATATATCACTTTTTCATCATTGTTTTGGTGTTGTAAGGGAATTATGTATATATGTGATTTTTCTAATGTAGTTAATTTGTTCCTGTCATTACATGGTATTCTGTGTAAGGGTAGCTGTGGTTTTATTGAAAGGTTAAACCCTGATTTTTGGAACCTTCTAGTAATGTGCAAGGACACAGACCCAAGATACAAGATGAAAGGGCTTAAATAAATGTGGTCCTTTTTTTATTATTTCTAATTTTGATGGTGGGAAGAGGAAATTCGCACATGGATGTGAATGTGCTTGAATTTAGCATAAGTGTATCCTGCCCTAGGCATTGCTATATTAATACCAAACAACACTCTTTTTTAACACTCTTTGTACCAAATGTTGTGATGGTGATAATATGTAGGCTCTACGAATATGTGAGGGCCCGGATTTAAGAAGGCTGAGATTCGAATATTTTTATTCATTTTCATCTACCGTTTTTGTTTCAAAACCAAAATGATTTTATAAAAGTTAGGGTTAACTCGAAAAGAGAAAAACAACCGACAAAATTTTCTCATAAAAATCGCTCATAAAACTCAATTCCCATGAAAATACTTCCTTGTAGAAGATGAGTTAACTGTTGTGTCATAATTTTGTCACTTCGCCCACCATTGGTCAAAGAAGATCATCACCTGTGACGTACATGGGGAAAATCTCGAAAGGAGAGCCCCCATATAAAAGGCAAGTGCGATGACGACACGGGGGAAAATTATTTTTCTGTACTGTGTGTGTGTGTATTACCTGCCTCTCGTTGCCACCATCTTCGATAGACTTTAATAGACTTTACAATTCTGACTTTGATTATAACTTTGAACTTTGACTATGACTTTGAACTGAATTTCAAACCTGGGAAGTAAGAGAATTTGGATCAACTAGACATCAACCTAGACATCAATGTTTATAACTAGAGGTATTTATCCTACCCGCGATGATATGTAAACTCTCTCTCAAATATTTCCAACTTGCGGTTAAGGTCATGACTAAATTATATTTTGTCCGCTATCCCAACCGGATTTTATGAATTATACGGATTGAAAATCCCGAGAGGGAATTGTACCCTCAACTCCTTAATCATCTATGTAAAAATGTTCAACAATAAACGGGTATAATGTTAACGAATTTTGATTGGTGTGCGTTTCTTCTGACATTATCACTTCCATACTGAACCCGAAGTCCTCCGAGAGATCACTTGTGATAATTTGTCCTCAATTTAAACGTGTATCTATCCGCTAAGAAATTGATAGATTGGTGTCAGATCCTGACGGGAGAAAGGATTTAACGATCCTTAACTCTATAACCCTTTTGCTCAGCAGAACCCATCCTTTGGACAAGAGAGACTGGACCTCAAGGTCTTGAATCAAGTAAGAGGTAGGAGAGTCAAGAACTCGTAAACATCCTACCCCCAATTAGTCTCACAAATAAGTGCAGCTATGGCATTATTTGTGTAGCCAGGCAATGGAATGAAGTGGCTGGAATAATGAGAGAACATAGATTAAACTTGTGATATACACTGAAACAAATTTCCTCAGGCATTTTTGTGTTAGGAGATGTAGTAAACTGATGCTGCTGTCTTTTTCTCTTTCTACTATAAAATTGAAGTGTTTATCTGGGATACTTGCTGTATAAACTGTGACAGTTTGAAATTGGTTAATCCCATGCTAGTAATATATAATCTACATATCTAATATATAGTAGTGGATAATCAACTAAAAGCACAGAAAAATACTCCAAACTCATTATTTCTCATAATTAACTCTGTAAGTATTGCTGATAGCAGAGAGCCTATTGGTACTCCCTGTATTTGAAGATAAATTTTGATTATTAAGAAAATAATTGTTTTCTGTTATTAGGAGTAAAGCTTCTCGTATTTCTAAAACTTGCTGCCTAGATAACTTCTGTTAAGTAGTAGCGCATTTTTCAACATTACTGCTTTGAAATATGGCACTGATGGATAAAGAGAAACAACATCAATCTTGAAAAACCAATAAGATTTTGATGGTAAAGCATCTAGATTTCTGTTGATTATCATTTTTGCTTTGTTGGCTGATGTAACAAGTAGCTCTGAGTAGGGCATTAGTAATTTTAGAAATTTTGCTATTTTCTTTTCTAGGAAATATGTAGGGTGTGTGCATTTATTTACTAAAGGGTATAATGGCCACTGGTTTATTTGCTTTTGCTTCAAAGAATTATCTTGGATATGCTATGTTAGGGAGGATCTAAATGGTCAGTAATAGATGAAGTAATTCTTGGCAAGATGATAACCTTGTTTTATGCAGAACAGTTGGCTTTGGGTTTCAATAATACAGACCCAGATTGTGAAAAAAATTGATTTGCTCTAAGTAGAAAATAATTGTTTTTGCACAGTACAAGCTGTTTAACTTTGTCTGAAATGATCTTAAGTTCTTCTTTAAAAGGAATTGTTTCAATCTCAATTGTTTCATACACCTTCATTAACTTCATTTTATGTTAGATTGTCTGTCTATATTATAACAAATTATTTTAGAAACATTTTAAAGAAATTATTGATTAGATAATAAATGCCAGATTATTTCAGGCTACATTTTGGCTATCAATTATTGAATAGTAGTTTGGCTAGTCATCATCTTGTACTTACTTTCAATTAATTTAATTGAAAATTAATATAATTATTAAAATTAGTGTAAGATAGCATTCAAACAGCCTGTTTTAGTCTAAATTATGGTTTGGTAATTGATAGCCAAAATGTACTCAAAATAATTTCATATTAGTGATTTGATTATCACTATTTCAGCTGATTTGTTTAGCATTATATTTAATAATTTTCTTAATTTTTATTCTTTATAATTAAACTCTTAAATATTTTGATAAATTTAACAATATAAAAATTTGTTTTTACAGGTAATGAAACATACACTTGCTGTGATGCTATACAAGCAACTCAACTTGAACTGAAATTACAGTTGGCTCACACATTAGGAATTAGTCGTTGTCCATCGTGTGCTATGAATTTTCAAAAGAATTTTTGTCATTTTACATGCTCACCTAATCAACATAAATTTTTAAGACCTACAGCATATGATACATCTAATACTAATCAAACTTTTATATCAGAACTTGACTATTATATGAATAAAAGGTATGATACAGCTCTTCAATTTTTAAATTATAATCTTTATATGTAAATTATGATTGTGATTTTTAAAGTATATTGCTAAGTTTTGATGACAAATATCTATTTTCGCAGAATGACAAGCATGCCACATGTAACTGGGGAGACCAACAAACCTGAAACCCTGGAGTTACTGGCATGCTGGTTAAATTGCGACTAAAAATAAAATTAATCAGATGTAACAAAACTAGTTGTTAATTAAATGTTAAAGAAAACATTCTTCCGATTACAATAAAATAATAATATAATTTGACCAACTTAAAATCAGGAAGAGATATTTACAGGATGATAAAACAATTAACGGCAGTGTAAGTTGTGATAATTTACTGCCAGTTTCTGAAACTTAATGTTTACAGTAGAGCGTCGTTTATCTGAATCAATTGGGGACTGGGGTTGTTCAGATAACTTATTTTTCGGATAACCAATTATGTACAAAAAAATATATTAACCTATCCCATGTTGAAATTTTTCTCCGTTGCGTGTCGCTTCGCGTTGAATTTTCGTCGATGTTAAGCCTAACGTAAACTTTTTAAAATAATAATCGTGGCTATTGTATTGTTAAAAATTATTTTTTTATTTTGTACAAACAGAATAAATATATTGAAAAATATAAAAACAATAAAAAATTATACTTCAGAAGTTAATTTAGTATCAAAAACGTAAAAT
>NW_019384922.1:34438-69971 GCF_000671375.1 Centruroides sculpturatus | reverse complement strand
AAAAAAAAAAAAAAATAGTGTTAGCCAGTGGACAGGAAACATTTTTTTTAATGTGGTGGTGATGATAGACAAATTAGCAATTATCTTCATTCTCTACAGTGTCTATTAGAGCATTTAATATAATAAGTCTACTTTAGCATTTAATATAATTATTACAAAAATATGTATATTCTGTAACCAATATCTGGCATGAAAACTCCAAACAAAGATTGGCAAACGAAAACATTTGCCAATTTGAACTATTAGAAACGGAGCACTTTCTTATTTAAAAACATTCGATTTAAGAATCCAGTTACAGTAAATTTGGCCTGAAGAAGAGCCCAGGAGGGGCATTGAAAGTGTTTGCCAATATTTGTTTGGCATTTTCACACTAGATATTGGTTAGAGTATACGTATTTTTGTTTTATACGATCCAATGTGGGAGAAATCTTTGGTAATATATAATTATGTATAATTTTAATGTTATGCTACAAATATCAATTGATTATTTAATCTAAGTCAGTGATTATTAGATAAATGAGAATTAACATATTTGGCAATAAATTTCAAGAACTAATGTTAGGAAATGCTAATGGGCTTTGTTTTTTTTTTGTGTGTGTACACCCAATGTTTATTATAATTGAGAATTATGTATATTGAATCATTTCATGTAATGATGATACATACATACATACATACATACATACATACATACATACATACATACAGTAGAACCCTGCCATATGCAGACTTGCCAATTGTAACCAGGTTTGTTGTTGGCAATCTGGAAAAATGGAAAGTAAAATAAACATTCTTAATTGTGTGCTAAATCAGTGTCATTTTTTTAAGGTGCATAAACTTGCACAGAATCTCACTTTTAATAATAACGTACATCTATACACCATAAGTAATTTAACATTACTAACGTACAACACTAGTAATGTTAAATTTATTCACATCGATTAAAGGTTTCGGAGGTACGTAGTATTTAGAATCTCACTTGTTCTCATTTTGAAAAAACATTCCTGTGACTCATTTCTTTGTTTCTTACTGAATACTGAGAATACTCTTATTAGTTTGTCTGGAGTTCTTGCTTGTAACACGGTGCCTGCATGATACTAGTGCTTTCTCTTAGTTTCATTTATTCTAATTATTTTGTAATCATGGCTACAAAACATAAGGGTAATGATGCAGAAAAATTTTATTTAAAAAATTTTTTTGCATCATTACCCTTACAATCCTAAAGAAAATATTGGACTAGAACATTTTAATCTTCCTCTACTTATTTTCTTTTAACCACATACGTATTGTAATGTCATTGAGGTCCCCAAAAAATTCTGTTTTTTTTTTATAACAGTCAATGAAAGCAGCAAAATATGTTGCCTTGCATAGTATCAAAGCTCAGAGCACTAATTGTTTTATTACCTGTTTCATTACTCTTTCACTTCACTGGATATTTCACTGCTTTTGTCACTGAAATGTAATTTTTGAAAATAGTTTTTGTTTGTCAAAACTAGAAGATGAGCTCATTTTAGCACATACAATTGCTTTCAAGTCTAGTGATTTGTCATACTTGTTTGTAGACATATCACTTTCTACTGCTACTAAGTATTTCCATATTATTTACATGTGGTAATGAGCTTTATCCATGTGAAGAATCCCCTAAATGTAGAGATTGAATTAAAGATGTTCAAGAGGAAATGGATAATTTTGACTTTTTTAGCAGTGTAATCATTTTATGGCTCGAAAAATGGTAGAATATCTACACCGGAGTACTGTAACAAATGCATGTATCTATAAGCCTTTTACCAGTGCACGTTTCATCACAAGATACAATAAAGTTATAAACGTTTTCGAACTGTTACGGTTCTTCTTCAAGTAACAATCCCATAACGGAATCAAAGTTGTTAAGAAATACGATCCAGAATGCTGTCCCAACTCAGTGACGTCAATACGGACTTACGCGCTATGCGTGTTGTGTTCTATCTTAGAGATTTATCTAGTAGGGACTATCTAGTAGGCTATTTATCTAAAATAAAAATTGAATTATGACTATTTACAAAAAATTTTTTTCTAATTTTTCGAGTCTATCTTTCATCCTTTTAACACACCACAGAAGTAACAGTATATTGGCTTGGATGAACTTCCATAGAACACGTGATAAATTATAACGAAAACACACAAAGTTAAAAATGATCTGGGTTGTTCATGTTGTCATGTATGCTGTTATGCAAATGAACTTTATGATTATTCAAAATTGCCACCAGAGGACCTGAACCAGTTATATATTGTGCTAAAGAACATGGTAGTTATGGTCAGAAATTGTAACCATTGTTTTAATGTTAAAGGACACTGAATCCTCAAATAAAAGGTCAGAGTTTCGATCATTTTTAACTTTGTGTGTTTTCGTTATAATTTATCACGTGTTCTGTGGAAGTTCATCCAAGCCAATATACTGTTACTTCTGTGGTGTGTTAAAAGGATGAAAGATAGACTCAAAAAATAAGAAAAAATTTTTTGTAAATAGTCATAATTCAATTTTTAATTGAAAATATCCTGGGTTCTTCATGTTATCATGTATGCTGTTCTTTAATCATGTTTAGGCATATGTAGATTGCCTGCAGCCATCTGAGATGGTTCGTGCAGTGGGTGGTGTGAATGACCTTTGCTTGAGAGAATATGGGTTCTATGTCCGGGTCTGAAGAGTATACAGCCAGAGTTGTGTTGGTTCTTTCATGATTAATATCTGCTTTATGCTCTTTGATTTGGGTTACGAGGGGGCGTTTGGTTGATCCTATGTAGACCATGCTTCTATCACACCTGTGATCAATGATAGGGATGGTGTAGACACCGGGAAGTTTATTTCGGTCTGCGGTATCTTTTCCATTTTGTAACAAATCAAAAATTGTAGCATGTTTTCTAAATGTAATATCGATATTCTTTTTCCTAGCTATCTCCTTGTATATGGATTTTAGTACTGGAATATGTGTGATAGGGATGTTGCTACTTGGAGTAACGTTGGCGAGTTGGTGACGGTTTGCTTCTTGCTGTTGTATTTTTGTGTTCAGTTTATTTATGAGCCCGTGGTATCCATGCTGTTTGGCTATATCTTCTATGTTTCATTTTGGACCAGATTGCTGTTTGGGAAGAGGAGTGCGTATGTGCTCTCTTGAACAAGGCTTTGAAAGCTGCGACATTGTATTGTGGAGGGTCACAGGACCCTGCTGATATGCATAAACAATCTGAGCTTGGTTTTTGGTAAACCACTGTGTGGATGGTTGTTCTCTCAATCATAATGTTAATGTCCAGGAAGTGAGTCTCTGTAGAGTGTGGTCTATTTCTATAGTTAAGCCGTACAGGTTGTCATTGATATCATCAACTAGTGCAGGAATGTTTGGCTCGTTTTTCCATAGGATTAGAATATCATCAATGTCTCGCTTATATACTAGGATGTTGGGGGTATATTTTGGGAGAAATTCAGATTCCTGTTTCCTCACTACTATTTCACACAGGTCTCCTGTGATGGGGCTGCTCATTGGGACTCCTCTTTGTTGCTAATTCCTTTGAACTGGAAGGAGGAGTTGTGACAAAGCAGATGTGCCATTTCAAGGATATGTTGGTGCAATGTGTTATCTTTTACAATGTTAAACAGGGTGTCCCTGATGGCTCAAAATACTGGTGGAAGTTTAATAGATGGATATAGTGATTTAAAGTCTAAAACCATGATGAAATGAGGCGGCATAGGTAATTCTTTAATTGTGAAAATAAGGTCTACTGGAGTGGTGAGGTAATATGGGTATCCTTCTAGGAGGAGTGTCGGCATCCTTAGTGTGGCTTTCTCCAGTTTAATAGTAGGTGCCCTGGCTTTATCAACTACCGGTCTTAGTTTGCACCCCTGTTTGTGGGTTTTTGCAAAAGCGAACATTCTAGGAGTGTCTGGTGCATCATTAATAATAATTTTTAGTTTCAGCCATTTCGCTAGTTTCGTATTGGCAAAGCGTTTAACCCTCGTTTGTAAATCAGCGATGGTGTTGCTGTTGCTTTGCAACATTGCTAACAATGTTAACAGTGTTGCTCATGTGGTAGCACTGTTGCACAACATTGCTAACATTGTTAGCTATGTTGTGCAACAGCAACGCCATTGCTGATTTACAAACGAGGGTTAAACGCTTTGCCAATATGAAACTAGCGAAATGGCTGAAACTAAAAAATATTATTACTGATGCACCAGACACTCCTAGAATGTTCGCTTTTGCAAAAACCCACAAACAGGGGTGCAAACTAAGACCGGTAGTTGATAAAGCCAGGGCACCTACTATTAAACTGGAGAAAGACTCACACAGGATGCTGACACCCCTCCATATAACTTTACCTAACATCTACCACTAATACCAAATTACTTAGTACCTAATTATTAATAGTAGCAAAAATAGCCCTATTAATTTTGGTGATTGTTTGGTTAAGTATCATTTTCTGTAAGTGTAGAAACCAAAATTAAATTTTCATCTAATTTTATACTTTTTTTCTTAAAGCTTGAGTTTCGGTATCTCACTCCTGTGTTGGCTTATGACTAAAGTTTTTTTTCATGCACTGGTAATGTGTTCATTGCACTATACTCACAAACAAAATTGTCTTAAGATCTATTAACTAAATTTGAGTTGCACATTTGAGTGTTAGCTCCTGAATTGATAAACCACTGATCAGTTCTATGGGTAAATTTGACACTTATTTTGAAGTTTACATAGACATTGTCTTCTATTGAACCATTGACTCTTACTTTAATTTCTTCTTTTCTGAATAATCTTTGTCTTGTGATCTGCTCTTTTTGCTTCTCTAATCACTTGCTTTGACTCCCAAATTTTGTAACTTTTTGTATTCCTTTTTCAGATATCTTTTTTTTTATAGAAGCAGCACTAATTTATTTTTTGTCATAGTTTCCTTTGATACTTTACTTTCATATTGCTCAAGTAACTTGCTTTAGACTAATTCAGAAGTCAAATTCTTTTCTGATTTTGTTTCCAGTATAATTTTATATCATAGTTTTCAGGCAATCTAGTTAACTATTAGGAAACTATAATTTGTTATCAACTTTATCTCATATAGAAGCTGGCTGTTCTATTATGTTGTCAATAGCAGTTGTGTTTTCTTCCATATCCCCATTATCATCTAGTTTGTCTAAATCTTTTTAGATGAACTTTTGAGTTTAATGAAAGTTTTTGTGGTAGTTTTGGCACACTAACCATCTCTAGCCATGCTTTTTTTTTCTCATATGCACAATCTGGCTGTTTTCAATCATTAAGCCTATCAATCCTCTTGTTTTATTTTCTTTAGTTGTCCATCTCATTGATGGTTCTTGGGGTAAATCATTTTTTACTACTTACCAAAATCTTTGGTTTTCATTTCCATACCATATAATTCATATTATTCAGTTTGGTTATTTGCACTTTTACTGAATCTACCATCTTGCGCTTTTTTTTTTTATACCAATATACACAACCAAAACCCAGTATATGAAGCAAGTACGCCCATAACAGCTGTAAATAATCGGGCTAAATTTGGATATAATGATTATAAATTAGAAATGAATTTGGCACTAGAGTGAGGTGTTAGGCACCATCTCATATTAAAATTAATAATTATAATAATTAATTAATNACCACACAAAAGTGCCAGTGCTACAAGCTAAAACACACACACCAACAAAAACAAATATTGGAGTAGCCAAGATATAGCCAAAGATTGCAGCGCCACAGCACTAGCGAAAATTTAAATTTGCTGACTGGAATTCTTTCGGATAACTGGCTTTCGGATAAACGACGCTCTACTGTATTTTTGTTTTTGAATCAAATTTCAATAAAATAAAGATAAAAAAACCATTTTGGGCATTCCACGAGTATTTTACATCATTAGAAAGAAGACAAAACAAATAGATTAAATATATAATTGTAGTTTTTGACGTAATGCCAACAGTTTGTTTTAGAATAAAAACTTGTTCATTTCTTTCATGTGTCCTATAGAGAGGAATGTATAAACCTCACTTAAACTGGCATGTCAATATTCCCCGGGATAAAACAGGCAAGCTGGTTTTTACCGTACTGAAATATCTGATTTTGTGGTCTCCCTGGATAGACTGACATGCTCGACAATCTGTGAAAATACGATACAAGGAAAATTAGGGAGAAATTGTACATTATCAATATTATTGATAACACTAAAGAAATGTTAACATTTTTAGTTATCTCTAAATCATTAAACAATGGTAAATAACACAAACAAAACCTTCAAAATATACCAGCAAATATAATTTAATATAAATACAGGTAACCCCCGTATAACACGGTAGTTACATTCCAAAAAATTGCCATGTTATGCGAATCCGTGTTATACGAAACAAAGAACTAATATGAAAAGGAGGGTTAGGTTCCAAAAATTAAAAAACTTGCTAGTATATTTTCATAATTAAGATAAATATCTTCATAAAAATTTTTAAGTGATACATATTAATATAAATTAAACAATGTTTTCTTCGTCATCACTAAAAACACTATTAATTAACTGAGAGCGTTTTCTTTTTGGCAAGTTATGAAAAAAATTGATTTGCTCTAAGTAGAAAATCATTGTTTTTGCACAGTACAAGCTGTTTAACTTTGTCTGAAATGATCTTAAGTTCTTCTTTAANTCTCCAGTTTAATAGTAGGTGCCCTGGCTTTATCAACTACCGGTCTTAGTTTGCACCCCTGTTTGTGGGTTTTTGCAAAAGCGAACATTCTAGGAGTGTCTGGTGCATCATTAATAATAATTTTTAGTTTCAGCCATTTCGCTAGTTTCGTATTGGCAAAGCGTTTAACCCTCGTTTGTAAATCAGCGATGGTGTTGCTGTTGCTTTGCAACATTGCTAACAATGTTAACAGTGTTGCTCATGTGGTAGCACTGTTGCACAACATTGCTAACATTGTTAGCTATGTTGTGCAACAGCAACGCCATTGCTGATTTACAAACGAGGGTTAAACGCTTTGCCAATATGAAACTAGCGAAATGGCTGAAACTAAAAAATATTATTACTGATGCACCAGACACTCCTAGAATGTTCGCTTTTGCAAAAACCCACAAACAGGGGTGCAAACTAAGACCGGTAGTTGATAAAGCCAGGGCACCTACTATTAAACTGGAGAAAGACTCACACAGGATGCTGACACCCCTCCATATAACTTTACCTAACATCTACCACTAATACCAAATTACTTAGTACCTAATTATTAATAGTAGCAAAAATAGCCCTATTAATTTTGGTGATTGTTTGGTTAAGTATCATTTTCTGTAAGTGTAGAAACCAAAATTAAATTTTCATCTAATTTTATACTTTTTTTCTTAAAGCTTGAGTTTCGGTATCTCACTCCTGTGTTGGCTTATGACTAAAGTTTTTTTTCATGCACTGGTAATGTGTTCATTGCACTATACTCACAAACAAAATTGTCTTAAGATCTATTAACTAAATTTGAGTTGCACATTTGAGTGTTAGCTCCTGAATTGATAAACCACTGATCAGTTCTATGGGTAAATTTGACACTTATTTTGAAGTTTACATAGACATTGTCTTCTATTGAACCATTGACTCTTACTTTAATTTCTTCTTTTCTGAATAATCTTTGTCTTGTGATCTGCTCTTTTTGCTTCTCTAATCACTTGCTTTGACTCCCAAATTTTGTAACTTTTTGTATTCCTTTTTCAGATATCTTTTTTTTTATAGAAGCAGCACTAATTTATTTTTTGTCATAGTTTCCTTTGATACTTTACTTTCATATTGCTCAAGTAACTTGCTTTAGACTAATTCAGAAGTCAAATTCTTTTCTGATTTTGTTTCCAGTATAATTTTATATCATAGTTTTCAGGCAATCTAGTTAACTATTAGGAAACTATAATTTGTTATCAACTTTATCTCATATAGAAGCTGGCTGTTCTATTATGTTGTCAATAGCAGTTGTGTTTTCTTCCATATCCCCATTATCATCTAGTTTGTCTAAATCTTTTTAGATGAACTTTTGAGTTTAATGAAAGTTTTTGTGGTAGTTTTGGCACACTAACCATCTCTAGCCATGCTTTTTTTTTCTCATATGCACAATCTGGCTGTTTTCAATCATTAAGCCTATCAATCCTCTTGTTTTATTTTCTTTAGTTGTCCATCTCATTGATGGTTCTTGGGGTAAATCATTTTTTACTACTTACCCAAATCTTTGGTTTTCATTTCCATACCATATAATTCATATTATTCAGTTTGGTTATTTGCACTTTTACTGAATCTACCATCTTGCGCTTTTTTTTTTATACCAATATACACAACCAAAACCCAGTATATGAAGCAAGTACGCCCATAACAGCTGTAAATAATCGGGCTAAATTTGGATATAATGATTATAAATTAGAAATGAATTTGGCACTAGAGTGAGGTGTTAGGCACCATCTCATATTAAAATTAATAATTATAATAATTAATTAATATAGATTAAACTGGAAGAAAAGAATCGGTCCAAAGCAGGATACACTCAGCCTGAAGATGATTTTGAAATGACAAACTTTTCAAGTAAACATAGGAATTTATACTTTAACATCAAAATATAATAATACTAAATTTCTTCCTACAATTGCTGCTGTACTTTCAGAATGAAATGAACCAAAAGCCCAAATTTTATGAAGTTTGTTATAAGACATTCTCACTTAGTAACACTTATTAATGCACTTACATTTGCCATTATTGAAAATACAAAAACAAGACTGAAGCTTTTCTTGGTGAACACATTTCTGAGAAATATTGCATAGTACAATATTACTTAGAATATTTTTTCCCCCCTGTTCATAACAATGCATGTGTGAATCAGACTGACTATTGAAAAAAATTTTTTTTTAATGTTCAGTAGCATTGAAAATATTGTAAAGCTTTGATTTGCATGTTATATTTTATAAATTGTAACATGAATCCTATAGTTCAAGCTAGTCCATGAAATTTGATATGATACAGAATGAAAATTGTCTATTATATTAAATGTCTTTGTTTATAGATTTAATAAGCAATATATTTATTAAAACTTTTTTTTTCTAGGTTTGCATATAAAACTTTTGATTCTTGTAAAGATGTTAGTGGCTTAATGCCTGGAGCTTCTGTTTTAGAGCTCATGTGTGGAAGTGAGGGCAAAAAATGTGCTCCAGATACTTGGTTCAAATTTTTAGGCTCCACTCCAGAAAATGGAGGGTTTTCTCCAATTCAAATCAACTACAGATTTTTGGTTCAACCTTCCATAACTTATGATGGCAGAACATATTATCCTTTTGATGAAAATGTAACCAAGTAAGTCATTTACTGCTTTATAATTTTATTTTGTGTATTTCAATATATTTTAATGTTGCAGAAAGGCATAGTATACAATGATTATCTGAATGATTAATAAAAATAACATTCAAATAAATATTTATCCTAAAATCAACTAATATATATTTTTACTTATATATGAGGAGTGTCATTCCAAAGTGTCTTATTCACTTTTGTTTAATTTTCAGTATTCAATAATCTTTTAAAGCTTTTAAACTTGACAATGCTATTTGGTTTATTAACTCACACATAGAATGTCTATAATGTAGACTGTTAGTCAATGAAATTATAATTTCAATGAAGAATTAGGAAGATATTGAAGTATATAAGATGGATAATGCAAGGTAGTTCTTTTTTTTGAGTTTTGGAATGATATGATGATGATGATTGAGAGACGGCTAACTCTTGGAAAATGAAGATTAAAAGTATTTATTTAGAAGGTACATTAGCCAATATTACAGGACTTAAATTCTTAGAATACGTATTGCAGTTTGTCAATGTGTTGCATTTGCACTTTCATGTGACAATAAATTTATATGGAATTCAAAGGAATCCATTGTTTCCCAACTTTTAATATTAAGAATTTGAGTTGAAAGTGCTTCAGAATGCTAAATCTGTTAGTTAAGAAATTTAATCTAATTAGAAATTTGAAAATTATTTCCTGTTCTGGATAACTTGTAAGACCTATTCTAAATTCAAAAATCTTCAAATGATGCCTGATTTCATAAATTTTGTAGCATTTAACAAAACCCTTTTGTCATCTCTTTTGATGTCAAGTCAGAAATTTTTTCCCCTTCTTGTTTACTGTGTTATCATTTTCTGTATCTGATTGTAGAATACTTCCATTTTTTTGGTTTCTTGATGATGAATCTCTTGGCTTCTGAAAATATGACATGCCAATTTGGTGGCATCTTAAGGGAGAAACTTTTTCCAATCTGTCACAAAATAATCTTCACTTAGCTGAAAACTGCTGCATGCATGATGGCTAATTAATTTTTAATATTCTTCTGGGTTGAATTTAACAAAGTTTCCTTGCTTTTTTCTCAAGAATGAAAATTCAATTTGAAGATAGGAACAATGTGTGTTGGTCAGGAAAATTAGGGAAATTCTTGAAAAATTGGAGAATTAATTCCAATTTTCTGAAGTAATTTTATCAAGGGAAATCATGCAAAAAGGATTTTAGGGAAAATCAAAAGTACTTAGGAAACTTTTATTTGCGTCTTACACTGAAATTAACACTAACATATCTAAATTTTTTGTAAGCAACTGACAGATTGTAGGTTGTATGAGAATGTTTCAGCTTGATAAAAAAGTTAAAAATACTCTTATGTCAAATTAATTGTGCATAATCAATTTAATATGGTCTGTTTAAACAGTGATTATGCTTTTTCTAATTAAGATTTTGTAAAGAACTTTTAAAAATGACACTTTACAGGTCCTCATCAAAAACTGTCAACATAGAGCTAAATTGATGGCAATTTTGATCTAAAACACCATGAAGTGAATTGAATCATCTCTACTTCTTATCAGTTTGTTGTTCAATCCTAGCATGCTTGATGGAAAAGCTTCAGGAGTGCAACCCTGTCAAGTTTAAGATTGTAAAAGACATTGCTTGTTTGAATCCAAACTTGATTGTTTATTCACCAAAAACAAGTAAAACTTGCCTGAAACTGGTTATGAAGGAGCTTGTAAAACACTTTCATCTGACTGCAATGATGACAGTTACAAATATTATGAGGGAGTTTAGCGAATTCATTTTTTTTCTTCGTGGGTCAATAGAAAATATGCATTGACATTTTTAACTGAACTTATGATTCACTTGAACTATATTCCAGTTTGCTCAATGAAAAGGAACTGCAAAATCTACATAAGTTTATTTATATATGCCTTGTTCTATCCCATGGGAGTTCATATGTTGAATGGAAATTTCTGTAAACAAAGGGATGTTCATTGAGAACCAACAAAAAGAATCATTAGTAGTGTTAAGACGAGTACAATGGGTGATCAGTTAACGAACAAATCGGATAATGAACACTTTTGCGAAAGATCTTTATGTTCGGACAACAAACACTTTGCAGAAAAAACACAAGAAGCAATGTAAAATAATGAATACCGATTGGTCTTTCCTTGTCTTTAGACAACAATTCGAAACTTTTCGGAGCGTGGGAGATGCCAACATCGACGCTCAACCTGGTATATACTGATCAGATAGTATTCCTCCGAACTTTGAAACTCTCCCTTGTAATTCCAGCCTTTTATTTTTCTGACAGAAACAATTCTTTTATAGTATTTGCGAGATTGTTGAGCAGGCACTTATAACATATATAAAATAAAAATAAAATAAATACACAAAAAATGCCACTAAGTGTAAGGACAGGTGCGGGCTAAGAATTTTTGCATTTTAGTTTTTTTTTTATGTAGAACTTCCATGCGGATGCTAGTCCCTCTGCATCCCTGGCGTTAATACAACCAGGGATACAGAAGGACTAGCTTCTGCATGGAAGTTTTAATTTAATTTGTTACAGCTCTGTTTTTCAATTTTGGGGGGGTGAAACCAGAGGTGTCCCCATGGCAGTTCTGTCTCCAGGGATTTGTGTGAACTGGTTATTAGACTGGTGTCTAATTACAGAACGATTTCATAGTCGTAGTTCTGTTTTTTACCACGAGATGTCGCTACTACATGATGTCAAGAATCTGGACAAGCGTAATTCTGACTGTGGTGTATTTACTCCACAGTCAGAATTAATTTATTATGAACAAAATTTGCTACTGTTTGTTTGTTGAACGTCAAATTTTTCTTTTGTCTAATGTTCAAACAGTAGACCCCCCCATAACATGGTAGATACGTTCCGCTTTATAATAATTTCGCGTTGTAGGAATCCTTAAATACATGAGCCAATCACAGCCTGACTTGTGTGAAGTTTACGGACTACGGCTGTTTGAAAGGTTTTCTTCCATAAAATTAATCAACTGTAGACTAATTTGACTCAACATTTCCAAAACATGTATAATTTTTTGGGAATAATCCCTATAAACTATGCTATAAACAAAAAATTGTAGGATTACTTACTGAGTGTACACCGTTTGATGATGCCATTGCTTAAGCTTGTTTTTGTCGTGGAGCAGCGCACTGAATGGTGGGCGCGTTTTCTGATGAGTTGTTTTTCTGCGAAAAATTCGTTTAACTTTGGAGACATCATTAATAGAAATAATTTTTATGGCCATTGAATAAGAAATGTTTTTTTCACAAGAAATGTATAAAATTACAGTACTGTATTAGACTTACAGTACCTAATTTACATACTGTACAGACGATAGTAAACTCAACTTACTCGCTTAAACTCTTCATAGCGTGTAAGTAATTCGGCTGCTTGTCCAGTATTGGTCCAGACGAGTCAGCGATGACGTTTTACAGTGTTTTATGCGTCCCTTTTAGCATCTATTTACGAATACTGTTGCAATTTTTTCACTGTGTTATAGGAATCCGCATTATAGGAACCTGTGCTATAAGGGGTCTACTGTATATCTTTAAAAGATGGTTATTGTTCATTATTTTTATCAAAATATTTAAAATTATACAGTATGTTATAAAAGTTATTCTACAGAATATGTAGACTTTCGTTCTTAAATTCTTTTAATCTCAAGATTTTCCTGCTGAATTTTCAATCTCTTACTCGAATTTTTTTTGTATTATTTAATAAAATTATTCATTGCTTTTTAGAAATAATTTAAACGTTTTATATNAAAAAAGTAGTAAAAATTGATGTTGCCAGACATTTGACATTGAAAAGTAAACAATCCACTATAAAGGATTTGTTCTCTGAACTCAGTAGAACGAACAGAAAAATATTTTAATGGATGACAGGTCAGAGGAGATATAGCAAATTAATTAGATGTTACTGAACAGAATAGAATCAGTAGTATTTTGAATTGGTAGTTTAAATCCATCAACAAATTATCATCATCAGTAAAATATTAGTGAACTTTTTTGTAGTCTCATTTAACCGATTTGCAATGATTTATTTCAATTTTAACTAAGAAAAAGAGCCATTCATAAAAAAGATGTTTCCTTTATGAAAAACATTTATTGAAAATTACACATTTGAAACATTTTCATATGCACAATCTGTTATTATTGAATGTTTTCTTTTTGTAGGTACCGCACATTTCTGAATTGTGTGCGCCAGATCCGCACGAGTAGAATTTATAAATTCCATGAATTTTTAGACAGTATGACACAGTTAACTTTAGTTGGTTCTCAACTTATCTGTGGCTTTCCATTTGTAGAAATCTATCAAATATAGTACATAATATTTTTATTTACAACTGAATGAGCTGTTAGTATTCATGAAAACAATTATTTTAATATATATTAATTAAATACAGCATTTTTAAAATTTTAGAAGAGAATTTACTTACCCTTCTTAGTTTTGAATTCCAGCTTCTCAATTTCACAGGCAAATCCATGTACTGTACAGGTACAGTACTTTCTCCAAATGTTCATGTAATCGAATGAAAGTAGAAAATCCTTCAGAACATGAAGTCTCACAACAGAATATAGATTTTTCCTCCACCAGGATTTGCTTATGTTCTAAACCTACACGCTTGTTAGTAAGATTTCTTTTTGAAGAGAAGTGCTTATTGCAATAACAAGTACTTTCTAATACACTGGTGCCTCGTATAACATACTTCATTCCTGGTGCACATTGGTTAAGTGAAAAGTCCGTTATACGAAACGCATTTTCCCATAGAAATACATGTTAAAACATATAATTCATTCCGCAGCATAAAATAACCATACTCTACCATAAAAAAAAAATTAAAATGGAGCAGTCACCAATTATGCTGGGTTGTCAGATGTGAGGAGGAGGTGGAGGAACACTTTCTTCACACATTCATACAGATAGACTTTTTACACATTGCATCAGGTCTCTCTTTATTGGTTTTTAATTGGAGTCAGATTCAGGAGAGGCTACTGGGGCTTGCAGAGTCAACTCCTCTTGTTACATCCTTTGTTATTTGGCAGCTGGCTTTTTGAAAAACATGTCGAAGGTAGTCTGTTTCTCTCTCTTCTTCAACACCTGTCGGAAATGACGGGCAAGGATGTCATTATTCCTGTTGTCCTCAGCTCTGTTTGAATAATGAGTGTAGGTAAACTCCCAAACCTCTTCCCATTCGACAAGGAAGTTTTTGTCAACTTTCACTCCTTCTTTCATTGTTTCAATTGAAATCATCTTTCTGTTTTTTTAGAAGCCATGATTTGCACAACACTTGAATAAATGTAAATAATTTGCACTGAGGTGATGTACGTAATAAACAAGAGAGCAAGCCGAATCCCAACGGGAGTTCTGTACTAAAGATATACTAATAATATATTCTAATAATACTAATATATTATAAAAATNTTAAAGAATTAAGACAAGTCAGACAAAAGTTGGGGATGGGTTGAGCTTCAGTGAACATCCATATATTTCATTAAAATTTTAGTTTATGCATTTTATTATATTTATTTCAGAATTTCTTATGTTTCATTTATACTTATGGTATCTATCATTCATAAAGTGATAATGATTTAAGAGAATCAAGTTTTGTTGGATGTTCTAAGAGGGAGGATTATGGAAACTTTGACAAACTGGGATGAGAGGTGGAGTAAGAATTTCAAGAAAAATGTAGATGTAGTTTATGGACAGCCCCGAATATTGGATAATTTGAAGTTGCAATTATTTTGTTTTTTGAATTTTGAACTAACTAGGATTTCCTGTATTACTTTTATAAAAAAAAAAAAAATTCAAAATTTGCATATTTAATATAAAAGCAGGATCTTAAAGCTGTTGTAAAGTCTTAAAGGCCTCAAATTATGAACCTCAGAAAAATTATCAGATAAACAACAACAGATTTTTACATTATATATTTGTTTGTTATAATCACATTATATTTTTTTATTTCTATTGCATTTATTATTATTTTTATAATATATATTAAAAAAGTTAAATAAAGTAAAATTTTTAATCATGGTTTATTATTTTTGATTACTTAAATTATTATTATTTTATTTTTTTAAAAATTTATTCTATGATTTTTAATTGGGTATGTTATCTACTTGTACCAGGGGAGGTACTTATTGTCTGAGATATCATTTTTTTTTTTAAATAAATAATATTTGACCTGCAATTTGAAGTTACTAAATTTCAAATTGAATTTTGACTATCTTTTGATAAGATTTGCCAATGCTGAACTAGATAATTTCCTATATGTTCTACATAGGATTTAAATTAGGACTGAGTGAAGCAGTCCAATCTACTACATTCACATCCTAAAAAGCCAGTTTTGTTGTTTTGGAGCAATGAGTAGTGGTATAATCTTGCTGAAAGACATGCCCATCAGGATGGCTAATACTACATTCGCACACAATCCATGACTCACTTCGATCTCGATTTACCTACAATCTGGATTATAACTGTTGCCAGACGAACATAGAGCTGTTCGCACAGGCAGTCTGCTTGAGAAGAACCCAGTTATTACATGTGATAATAAAACTGACATAACTATGAGGTAAGTCATGAACACCAACAAACAAAATGAAGTTTTGGTTAGAAATAAATACTTTTTCTTGCTATATATCTAATAATAGACAGATTTCTTCGTCTCTCCAGATGTCTCTTTTATTTCTCTGTTGATAGCCCGATACATGTTCCAAAGCCATCTTGTATTTTCTCATGAGTGTGGGATTGTGAGAACTCTCTTATGACTGGATCTAGTTTCAAGAATTCTCTTGAGTCTATCACGATTGAACCTTGTTTCAGTCAAGATTGAAATGGTTGAGAGAGAGAGAGAGAGATTGCACCATGACATAGTCACTGACCTTGATCACAATTTAAATTGAAATACTCAGTGCGACCAGGGTATAAGGATCATTTATTGTTCTTTATACCAGTTGAGTGTCTTAATGTACTGTACTGTACATTCCTGAGTTTTGTATACCTGACAAAAAAATTCCCTTTTTTTGCTGATGCTTTGAAAGGGCAAGGTGGTAGTCATTCCATAATGATTATGGAATGACTACCGCCTTGCCATTTCAAAAACCATAAGTTCATTTTTCAGGTAATTCTATTAGTATGCATAGTACTCTAGTAGTACATTTTTCTTGTTGCTGAATATTACACTGTTCCATATGTCACTTGAATCTTGATAATTTTTTAGCAAGTTTCAACCTGACAATTTTGTTTTTTTGGTCAATAGTAGTACACCTTTCTTCTTGCAATACCTAAACATTTTCACCATTATTTAGTATGTCACACACATTGAGTTGTTACAGGTAAATGAAGAGATCTAACAATATTGTTTCTACCTTTTTCATTCCTTTATTTTGCCTCATTAAAATCTTTGAATGCTTTATGCAATCAATTTTGGTTTTATTCTATTCTTGTAATGAGGGATCATGTAAGAAGTTAGCAATAACTATTTTGTTGCATTTAATATTTCTTGCAATGATTCTTTGACTGTCACATTGCTTGCAATAAGCCAGCGTAAGTTCCTTTTCTGTGTCACTTATTTTCTTGCATTACCTATGACAACCAAGTTTGTATAAAATAATAGGATATTACAATACATTAAGCAATGTCTATAAAAAAATTTTTTTTCATAGTTTTTGTGTTAATTTCCTGATGAATATTTGTTTTTAACTACATCTTTTTATTATAATCTGCAAGTGACTTCTCAAATTATACATAGTCCTGTCTCATTTATAACTTTGAATATGCATACAATTACTCATTTCTTCATTATACAGGTATACCTCGACTTACGTCGTTTTTTTAAACATTTTATATTAGAAAATTTGGAATGTTTTATTTCACAATTAACGTTTATCTTTGAAATATTCCACAAAACTAAACTGTTTTCTCCATAGGCATCCTTATTTGGTTTTCACGAGATTTTAAAAATCGTAACCCTAGCGAATAACAAGATTTAAGTGTATCTTGTGTAATTTGAGTAAAGTCTTTTGAATTGGTCATCAACAAATTATCATCGTCAGTAAAATATTAGTGAACTTTTTGTAGCCTGATTTAACAGATTTGTAACTATTTATTTGAACGTTAGCTAAGAAAAAATGCTACGGTATTCATAAGAAAGATGTTTTCTTTATGAAAAAGATTTATTGAAAATTATACATTTGCAATATTTTCATGTGCACAATTTGTTATTGAATGTTTTCCTTTTGTAAGTACAGTACATTTCTGAATTGAGCATAGTCATGATCCCATGTGCCAGAGCCGCACGAGTAGAATTTATAAATTCCATGAATTTTTAGACAGTATGACACAGTTAACTTTAGTTGGTTCTCAACTTATCTGTGGCTTTCCATTCGTAGAAATCTATCAAATATAGTACATAATATTTTTATTTACAACTGAATGAGCTGTTAGTATTCATGAAAACAATTATTTTAATATATATTAATTAAATACAGCATTTTTAAAATTTTAGAAGAGAATTTACTTACCCTTCTTAGTTTTGAATTCCAGCTTCTCAATTTCACAGGCAAATCCATGTACTGTACAGGTACAGTACTTTCTCCAAATGTTCATGTAATCGAATGAAAGTAGAAAATCCTTCAGAACATGAAGTCTCACAACAGAATATAGATTTTTCCTCCACCAGGATTTGCTTATGTTCTAAACCTACACGCTTGTTAGTAAGATTTCTTTTTGAAGAGAAGTGCTTATTGCAATAACAAGTACTTTCTAATACACTGGTGCCTCGTATAACATACTTCATTCCTGGTGCACATTGGTTAAGTGAAAAGTCCGTTATACGAAACGCATTTTCCCATAGAAATACATGTTAAAACATATAATTCGTTCCGCAGCATAAAATAACCATACTCTACCATAAAAAAAAATTAAAATGGAGCAGTCACCAATTATGCTGGGTTGTCAGATGTGAGGAGGAGGTGGAGGAACACTTTCTTCACACATTCATACAGATAGACTTTTTACACATTGCATCAGGTCTCTCTTTATTGGTTTTTAATTGGAGTCAGATTCAGGAGAGGCTACTGGGGCTTGCAGAGTCAACTCCTCTTGTTACATCCTTTGTTATTTGGCAGCTGGCTTTTTGAAAAACATGTCGAAGGTAGTCTGTTTCTCTCTCTTCTTCAACACCTGTCGGAAATGACGGGCAAGGATGTCATTATTCCTGTTGTCCTCAGCTCTGTTTGAATAATGAGTGTAGGTAAACTCCCAAACCTCTTCCCATTCGATAAGGAAGTTTTTGTCAACTTTCACTCCTTCTTTCATTGTTTCAATTGAAATCATCTTTCTGTTTTTTTAGAAGCCATGATTTGCACAACACTTGAATAAATGTAAATAATTTGCACTGAGGTGATGTACGTAATAAACAAGAGAGCAAGCCGAATCCCAACGGGAGTTCTGTACTAAAGATATACTAATAATATATTCTAATAATACTAATATATTATAAAAATTGCAGATTCCACTCTTTTGCCAATGACAAAAATCATTTGCACTTGTTCGCAGAAAGTCCATTGTTTGCCTCATGTAACTGCTGAACGGAATCCGTTGTTCACAGCCAGTCTGTTGCTCAAGTCACGTAATATCCAAACAGAAAGTCCGTTGTTTGCAGCGTTTGTTATTCGAGGCATGTGTTATAGGAGGCACCACTGTATATCCAACGCAATATTTTCCATAACGATTTCTTAGCAATGTAGCAGGAATAGTTCAAAAGTATTCCTGCTAAAATATCAACAAAAAAATTCCAAGCACACTGTACAGTACAAAGTATATACGCTATCTGAACATCACGACACTAGTGGCATCTTATGGTAAAAACCAGAACTACGGCTACGGAATTGTTCTGTAATTAGACGCCAGTGTTATCAGACAGTTGGAGAGCAGGACACTGCCGAACTTTCTCCAGGACATTATCTTTTACAAAAGGTATTTCAATGACATTATTATCTTATGGAGGACAACTCCTAACCTAACCCGCTTTTTAGGTGAAATGAATGACAACCTGTATGGGCTGTCCCTTGAGATGGAGCAATATAGCAGCAGCAGAGTCCATTTTCTCGATTTAGATATCAGATTTGAAGATTCCATCATATACATGTCTGTTCATCGCAAACCATCTAATATATCCACATACATACCAATAATCTCTTGTGATCCCTTCCAGTACAAGATGGTGGCCTTCAGGGCATTGGTTAAACGAGCCTACACGCACTCCTCTATGCAACAGGCACTCGCAGAAGAGTTAAAATACTTGGAAGACATTGCCAGGTCCTATGGTTACCACACCATCATACGGAAAATATTGGACCACCATAAACAGATGCAGGCTTCTTCCACCATTACTGCAGTAGCAAAAGCGGTAGTATGAAGATGGAAAATGTGAGGATACCTCTTATGTTCAACCCCCTCTTGAGGTCTTTATACAGTACCATCGCAAAGAAACGGAAGGTTACCCTGGCATACAGGAGATGCTGTTCTCTGTTCAACGTATTACCTAACAGAAAGACCGATTCAGTATGGAGAGATTATCAGGCATATATACCGTCCTGCTTAGGGATAACCAGTTTAACAGGGATTTGGTATACATAGGATCGATTAAACGTTCATTGGGGGTTAGGATAAAAAAAGCATATCTCTGATATACAATGCAATAGATGCACCATCTCTCTCTTCACTTATGCCACCAATCCCAAAATTGTGGCGGACTTCACTAGAGTGCAATTAATTGTTACCACACCTCATATTGACCACGTGATATGGCAGAGGAGATGGAAATTTTTAAGGCCTATCGTGCATCAACATGCATTAATTCAAGGGACTAGATTGGCCTTTCCATGGCTTGGCAGGCCCTACTACATGCAGAGTGATAACATTATACTATTTATTAAGTAGTGAAGAAAAATATTTGATGGGGAATGTGTGAGATTATTATTGATGTTTCATCTCACACTCATGTATGTTATGTATTTTGACATATTTTTCACTAACGTTTGGATATGGATTATTATGTTGGATCACTTTCAAACATATCACGTGACGGATTACGCAAATGAACTGAAGATTTGAAACACACCAGCATTTGGATTAGTTTAAATTTTCGTAATCGAGTTCAATCCAGCTGAATTACCTGAAGAGAACTTAGAAGGGGTTAGGAAAATGTTTGTTTTGGAAGATTAAACTTTGTGTGCATTGGTTATAGGTTCAAGTAGGTCATGTTTTGTTATATACAACCCGGTGTGCGGTTGCTGTTTTATCAAAATTATCATCTAGTATTCAAAAATTATAATATAAAACATTAATTTGGTCATGTCATATTTCCAGATTATCAGGAATATCAGACTTGATATAATTTTCAGCTGAATTCCTGATATAGCAAGACTGGCAGATTAATTTTTAAATGATATAAATATATATATATATAACTCAATGTAATATTTTATTACCAATAACACTGTTTTTGTGGACATATTTTTTGAGTTTTACTAAAAAGCATAACTTTCTGAAACAATCACTTTACCTAATAAATGCTAAAAATAAATTACTGATTAGAGTAAATAAACATTAGGAGTGAAATATTAATATCAATATTTTGCAAATAGCAGTCTCCTTGTTACCTCCAGTTTTATTGTGTTTAAGAAGACATTTGTCAATTTTGTTTACAATCAAACATATAGCTATTGTTTTATGACCAAAGAAGGTGGAATTGATCAAGTACTCTATCAAGTCTAGACTTGTTCACTTGCTAGATTGATTGCAATTGTTGATGTGTTGTAAAATAAAGATTATTCCATTATAGATACTAGATTATAGGTTTGCCTATTTACATATAAAATTTCAAAATATGTATAAGTAGTTTCATGTAACATTGTGACTCATACATGTTTATATGCATTTCACTGACCTGAGCTCTATGGTAAAATGCATAAAAGTACAAATCTATCTAAGAAATGAGATCTTAGAAGAGATGTTTGCTCGTTTAGGTAACAGCTGATAGTTAAAATTGATTCTTGAGCCATTTTAAAGACTTCTATTCTAATTTTAACATCAGACAAACAATTTTTTATGTTTTTTATCTTGTCTTAAACTTTTATAAAAGCCATTTTAATAATTTCTGAAGTTAGTAAAATTATAATTTGATTCAGTAAATTTTATAATGTAATTAACAATTACAATTAATATAGTACATTCTTTATTTTAGTTGTGATGAATCACCTGGATATGGATTAAGTAGCTGTACATGTTCTGATTGTGAAGCAGCCTGCAAGTTTATTTCAGCTTCTCCTCCACCTTTACCAGAACCAGAGCAACCATTTTTGATTTGTGGCTATGATGGAATGATTGTTATCACAATCATTATATTTATAAATCTGTCATTAATTATAATTGTTGGATTCTTTTTATATAAGCAGAAGTCTCGAAACATTATCAGATGTAAGTATTTTAAATTTATAAGTTTTCTAATTTCAATTTACAAGTCAAAAAGAAAAATATGTAAATGTTTGAATATAAAAAAAATATACTCTATGAACCGATGCTCCGTGTGTGATGAAAAAAAAACAAAAGAGAAAGTTCACCATTAATATTTTTGAACTCCCCCTAATGGAACATTTGGATTATGAAAATTTGAAAACTTGTTTGAATCTGACTTTCTCTTTTCTTTTTTCGTTGCACACCAGTCATCGGTTCTTAGAGTACATTTTTTACTATACCCCGGTGTTGTGTTGTTGTTATTTATTGTTTGAATATAATGAATATATAATTTTAAGTAGTTACTTTGTATAACAATGAACTTTGTAGTATAAGTTTTGATAGAAATTCAATATTTCTGTTATAATATTAAAAGATTTTTTGTGTTAAGATTTATATGCTCATTTTATACTTGTATGCACTTTGTAGCCAACTGGGTTATGTCTTCAGTTATCTCATTTGTTGTAATTCAAAATATTTTTATTTGAAAAAGTTGTCTTATAAATTCATAATTTCTCAAGTTAACAAAAACAAAGGTTAATATAACATAATAGAAGTAACTTTATCATTTGAACTTTAACATCCAATATTTAAATATATTTAAACTGTTTTTGGCAAAGTTAATCATCTTTTTCAGGTTTTATTGTAAACTATGCATAAAAAATAAAAATTTACTGTTTATTACAATAGATTTCAAGTATTTTTCTGATAGAACATGGTAATTATTATGTACAAAAAAGAAAATTTTAATGAAAAACTATATTTTATTATAGAATTTATTAAATACTTATTTAAATATATATTAGATTATATTAAAATTTGCTTCTTTTATATTTCCTTAAGCTTAATTTATAGTATAGTTATTGTTATGTAAAACGAAAAATAGAAAGAAAAAAAAAATGAACTAGATAAATTACTTTTTCTCACCGTATAAAAATAGTTTGTGAAATTATTCAAAACCAAAGTAGATAATTAAATAACCAATTAGTAACATTTTTGAGACTTGATAGTCATTATCATTTGAAATAGTGTTGGTAATCAGATTGAGACCATTTAAAATAATTTACTTTTAGACAAATTAAACACTGTTTCAGCATTTTTCAATTAGATCAGTAACAAAAAATCTAAATTTACTAAACTATTAATTTAGTAAATTTAGATTTTTTTTTAAAGATGGAATTTGAATAATTTTGAGTTTTTAGAAATAGAATTGAAACATTTTGACTTACAACTGTAATAAACAAACAAATAAAAAAAAAGATGAAATATTAAACTTGTGCTTCCTTTGGCAATGCCAATTTCAAAACATTGTTTTGACATACTTTTCACAGGTCTCTGAAACTAAGACAAGAATTGTAAACTAGGAAAATAGAATTGCATTTTGAAGTTCACATTTTATTAAATTGGTGTCCACCAGCATAAACTAGACCAGTGATGGCAAAATCTTGACCCATATAATGATTTCAAGGTTACTTGCATCGAATGTTTAGGAAGTACAGGAAATCCTTGTTAATTTGAACTCTGCTAGTTCAAAATCTCATTAGTTCGTAACTGTACTTTTGTCTCAGCTGGGAATATAGAGATTTACGTGTTAAAGAATTAAGACAAGTCAGACAAAAGTTGGGGATGGGTTGAGCTTCAGTGAACATCCATATATTTCATTAAAATTTTAGTTTATGCATTTTATTATATTTATTTCAGAATTTCTTATGTTTCATTTATACTTATGGTATCTATCATTCATAAAGTGATAATGATTTAAGAGAATCAAGTTTTGTTGGATGTTCTAAGAGGGAGGATTATGGAAACTTTGACAAACTGGGATGAGAGGTGGAGTAAGAATTTCAAGAAAAATGTAGATGTAGTTTATGGACAGCCCCGAATATTGGATAATTTGAAGTTGCAATTATTTTGTTTTTTGAATTTTGAACTAACTAGGATTTCCTGTATTACTTTTATAAAAAAAAAAAAAATTCAAAATTTGCATATTTAATATAAAAGCAGGATCTTAAAGCTGTTGTAAAGTCTTAAAGGCCTCAAATTATGAACCTCAGAAAAATTATCAGATAAACAACAACAGATTTTTACATTATATATTTGTTTGTTATAATCACATTATATTTTTTTATTTCTATTGCATTTATTATTATTTTTATAATATATATTAAAAAAGTTAAATAAAGTAAAATTTTTAATCATGGTTTATTATTTTTGATTACTTAAATTATTATTATTTTATTTTTTTAAAAATTTATTCTATGATTTTTAATTGGGTATGTTATCTACTTGTACCAGGGGAGGTACTTATTGTCTGAGATATCATTTTTTTTTTTAAATAAATAATATTTGACCTGCAATTTGAAGTTACTAAATTTCAAATTGAATTTTGACTATCTTTTGATAAGATTTGCCAATGCTGAACTAGATAATTTCCTATATGTTCTACATAGGATTTAAATTAGGACTGAGTGAAGCAGTCCAATCTACTACATTCACATCCTAAAAAGCCAGTTTTGTTGTTTTGGAGCAATGAGTAGTGGTATAATCTTGCTGAAAGACATGCCCATCAGGATGGCTAATACTACATTCGCACACAATCCATGACTCACTTCGATCTCGATTTACCTACAATCTGGATTATAACTGTTGCCAGACGAACATAGAGCTGTTCGCACAGGCAGTCTGCTTGAGAAGAACCCAGTTATTACATGTGATAATAAAACTGACATAACTATGAGGTAAGTCATGAACACCAACAAACAAAATGAAGTTTTGGTTAGAAATAAATACTTTTTCTTGCTATATATCTAATAATAGACAGATTTCTTCGTCTCTCCAGATGTCTCTTTTATTTCTCTGTTGATAGCCCGATACATGTTCCAAAGCCATCTTGTATTTTCTCATGAGTGTGGGATTGTGAGAACTCTCTTATGACTGGATCTAGTTTCAAGAATTCTCTTGAGTCTATCACGATTGAACCTTGTTTCAGTCAAGATTGAAATGGTTGAGAGAGAGAGATTGCACCATGACATAGTCACTGACCTTGATCACAATTTAAATTGAAATACTCAGTGCGACCAGGGTATAAGGATCATTTATTGTTCTTTATACCAGTTGAGTGTCTTAATGTACTGTACTGTACATTCCTGAGTTTTGTATACCTGACAAAAAAATTCCCTTTTTTTGCTGATGCTTTGAAAGGGCAAGGTGGTAGTCATTCCATAATGATTATGGAATGACTACCGCCTTGCCATTTCAAAAACCATAAGTTCATTTTTCAGGTAATTCTATTAGTATGCATAGTACTCTAGTAGTACATTTTTCTTGTTGCTGAATATTACACTGTTCCATATGTCACTTGAATCTTGATAATTTTTTAGCAAGTTTCAACCTGACAATTTTGTTTTTTTGGTCAATAGTAGTACACCTTTCTTCTTGCAATACCTAAACATTTTCACCATTATTTAGTATGTCACACACATTGAGTTGTTACAGGTAAATGAAGAGATCTAACAATATTGTTTCTACCTTTTTCATTCCTTTATTTTGCCTCATTAAAATCTTTGAATGCTTTATGCAATCAATTTTGGTTTTATTCTATTCTTGTAATGAGGGATCATGTAAGAAGTTAGCAATAACTATTTTGTTGCATTTAATATTTCTTGCAATGATTCTTTGACTGTCACATTGCTTGCAATAAGCCAGCGTAAGTTCCTTTTCTGTGTCACTTATTTTCTTGCATTACCTATGACAACCAAGTTTGTATAAAATAATAGGATATTACAATACATTAAGCAATGTCTATAAAAAATTTTTTTTTCATAGTTTTTGTGTTAATTTCCTGATGAATATTTGTTTTTAACTACATCTTTTTATTATAATCTGCAAGTGACTTCTCAAATTATACATAGTCCTGTCTCATTTATAACTTTGAATATGCATACAATTACTCATTTCTTCATTATACAGGTATACCTCGACTTACGTCGTTTCGAGTTACGTCGTTCCCGATTATACGTCGTTTGTCAAAAAAGTATATGGAAAAATAAAAATCAAGTTTAAGTCATTTTATTCGACTTTACGTCTGTCCGCCACAAATATTGAAGTTGTAATATCACTAGAAAAATGTTTAAAGCACATAAAATCATATTATAATATATACAAGTATATACTGTATTTACAGTACATGCATTCGTAAATTTAAATTACTTTTTTCTGTACTATATTAAAAACTAAAATTTATTTGTTTGTAAGCTTAAAATAGATCCTTATTAACCATATATTATTAAAAATGCATTAATAAATAAAATACAGAACGGAAATTGGTAATTTATGGTTTAGCCTAGTGGCAAGTAGATTTGAAGACAAGTAAATTCGACTTACGTCGTTTTTCTGGAACCAATTACCGACGTAAGGCGAGGTATACCTGTATTACATTGTCTCTGTTTGAATTCAAGAGATGATGAAAATTTGTTTAGACTTTTTTTAAATTGTGTTTTCAATATTATTTTTCCCATTTGTAATACTGTGTATCTTTCTAATTAGAACTATATTAAAGATTAAGATTAATTATTTTGATTAGAAAATATTTCTCATCACATACAAGTTGATTAATTTTTGTATAAAAGTAAAAGTTTAAAGATTAAGTTGTATAATACTTTTTTTTAAATGAGGATGTTGATTTTTTTCAAATTAAGGATGTGTGTTTTTTTTAAGAATAATGCTAAATGTTGTTGTTTCCTTACTAAACATATTAACTGAAACTTAAATGTTTCTATAAAACTTGTTAAATATTTCAGCTCTTTCAATAGATTATGTAAGTTATTAATAAGAAAAAATAATTTATTTCTAAAATATAGGATTAAGTATTGCTTAAATAAAGTTCTCTATTAAAAAGAACTATTTTTGAAGTTAACAAAAAATAGGGGTGTATGTGCAGGATGTCCCATAAATCTGGAATCATAAGTTATGTTAATATTAGTTTTTTTTTTACAGATAAAGCATGACACTGAGAAAGAAGGAATGAATTAAGATTATTTTTAAGGTGGGGATTCATAATCAGTGTAACTGACTACAAATTCCACCTCCATTGTAGAGCTTAATAGGTTGCATCCAACTACTGTTTAATTTGGTAGAAAGTCTGGTTGCAGCCAGCTAAACTCTTCCACAGCTTCACATTGACTGAAAAATAACTTGAATTCATTTATTCTTTCTCAGTGTCATGCTTTATCTATAAAAGAAATACAAAGATCAACATAATTTCCATAGTTCCAGACTTAAATACAACCTGTATACTGTATATATTTGCCTCTTATTTGTAATACAGTCCTGGAGAAAAGTTTGAGATCACCTGGGTTTTTCAAACTTCCTGATCTCCTGAAAAAAATGTTGTTGTTTAAGTATTAAAATAACCATAAACCAAATATCAAGTAAAAATTTTTCATATTTAAGAAATTCAAATAAAACAAATTATTGCTTGCAATTTGCCTGGAAAAAAGTTTGAGACCAGGATCAAAAAAGCACAATAAAACCAGAACATAGTGGGAAAAACAATGTTTAATATTTAGTTTATCATTAACCTGATTAACATCAATCAATTGGTCAGGGATGTACAGTAGTGTGTCAATTATCTGAAAGTCAATTATCCGAAAGAATTCCAGTCAGCAAATTTTAATTTTTTCCAGTGCTGTGGCACTGCAATCTTTGGCTATGTCTTGGGCTACTCAAATATTTTACATTTTTGATACTAAATTAACTTCTGAAGTAAAATTTTTTATTGTTTTTATATTTTTCAATATGTTTATTTGTTTGTACAAAATAAAAAAAATAATTTTTATCGATATAATAGTCTTCGTTAGGATTAACATCGACAAAAATTCAACGCAAAGCAACATGCAATGGAGAAAAATGTCAAGATGGGATAAATTAATATATTTTTTTTGTACATAATCAATTATCCGAAATATCGATTTTCTGAACAACCCCAGTCCCCAATTGATTTGGATAGTCGACGCTCTACTGTAGTAAGAATTGTTAGCCTTTCAGGACCAATTTCATCCCAAGCAGTCACAATTGCCTTTTTAAGATTACAAACATTATTAAATTGTTTTTCATTGGCATAAACCACTTTTACCAAATTACCCCAAAGGTATTCTATTGGGTTTAAATTTGGGCTACACAGTGTCCATAGCAAAACATGAATAGTATTGTCAGACAAGCATGTCATTATTGAGGCAGAATTATGAATAAGAGCATTATCCTGTTGGAAAATAAAATGTTTGTCCATTGCTTCATCTCTTAATTAATGATAGAAGAGTATTTCTCAATACATCTTGATAGTGAACTGTATTTGAACAAGGTGAAATGAAAGCAATAGCTGATTTTAACTGAGTGAAAGCTGTCCACACCAGCATGGATCCTCCATTTTGTACACAACATGATAAAAGATGAGGTTGGTTGCCAATAGTATCTCACACCATCAGGGTTATCCAAGTTAAATTTCTTTTCAGCTCAAAGCTGTGAGATTCCATAAATCTGAATAGTCAACATAATGCATTATGAAGTCCAGCTGCCTTTCCATATGGGAGGTTGTCAGTTTTGGCAATGTGTGAATTTTAATGTATACATGATTTTCAGACTTTTTCAGAACATGTATCATTGTTGTTTGTAGTTTTAGTAAAGTTATAATATGACTAGATGACATACCAGAGGATGTAGCTGTTCTTGATATTGTCCTGTCATTTCTGGCAGAAAGTTTTTTCGCTTACCACAACATTTAGCTTTACCATAATTGTCAGGTCCTGTAAGTAGTTGTGAACTACTGTGTTTGATTTTCCTAGTAGGTCTGCAATGACACATTCAGAATTCCCAGTCTCTCTAAATGCATCATGTTTTTTTTTTTCATCTGTTAATGTTTTACCAGATCCCATTTTTACTGAAGGTTGAAAACACACAATATGGATGTATGCAAATTAAGTTACAATGTCTATTGTATTTTAAAATGTTGTAAAATATGAATTTTTGAACCTGGTTTCAAACTTTTTTCCAGGCAAAATGCAAGCAATAATTTGTTTGTATTTGAGTTTCTTAAATATGTAAGTTCACCGACTTCCAGGGGAATCGTTAATCCCGCATCAGGATGATCTAGGGTCGTTCGCATGTGGGTGTGGCGGAGGAGACAAGGATGACAAGAATCTCACAAAAACCTGTTTATTTTAAACATAAAAGTAAACTTACACTAAGGAACAAAAATGTTCTTTATACAATTGGAGGTTCGAATTGTCGAAGGTGTTTCTAATGTTGCTCGAAGGAAGGCCCTGGGGCAACGGCAGGTGAGGAGATTCGTCAGTCAGTGTCGGCTTTCTGAGATCGTAGTCACTGGTTATAAGTTAGGCATTACCGATGGAAAACTGCTCTTTTGCATTGACTAACCGTGTGCAGGTGCACAGTTTTCAGAAAGTGAAAGTCTTTGAAGATCGGGGATTATATCAATCTCCGTTCTTGGTTTTGTTTTCTTCTGATTGGCTCCATGTCTCTTTTTTCTCGTTCCCCGATTGGTCTCTTGTCTGTCTCTAAGCGAAAGATGATTCCTGTTCGAGTCACCAGAAAGATCCGCTTCGAAGAATCTACTTGACACCATCCATTATTCTGGATGCAAAATGTTGATGGAACTTTGAAACTTGGGCTCATATTTTCCACCATTGTTGTCTAGTCTGTGATGTTTTTGAAATTTAACGACACAACGCGATGTCCCTTTTCATCGTTAACCTTTCCTCTTTTCAAAATTTCTGTTTTAATTATTTGCATATGAGCGACTTGTCAAAGGTCCATCGTCCATCTCTACTGGAGGTTGTTCATTTACAATTATTAATCATTTATAATAATTGTGTTCTGTTTACATCAATAAAGTTTTTTTTCTCGTCGCTGTTTCATATGACTAGAACAACTAATTTGATCTTTGATTGGTTTTTAACAATAGACAATTTTTTTTCTAGTTTCGTTTTAGAAAATATTTAATAATAAATGTTTAATTTCAACGCGTTTTTGGAACCTCACAAATATGAAAATAAATTTTTACTTCATATTTGGTTTATGGTTATTTTAACACCTAAACAACAACAACAACAATTACAGATGGCCAATTAATTTTAATGGAAAATTTGAAAACCTAGGTGGTCTCAAACTTTTTTCAGGACTATATATGCTAAAAAAAAAGGTAAGTTTTTCTAATTTAATTGGTTAAAATTATACATTTAATATATATTGTCATTTAAAAGTAAAATTTGATTTATAATATCATTTTTTCTCTCCAGAATTTTATAATTTTATTTTTTTAATTGTACATTATTTGTCATAACTGCATTCATATGTATTTTAAACTGACAGTTTTTTTCTTTAATTGAATCACTTTTTTCAACATCTAAGTTTTTGTTACAGCTAGTAGTAATTATTTTTTGGTAAATAGATAATCAAATACTTAGTTACTAAAGTATAGTCTTTCACTAAAATTCTAGAATACTTTGGTGATTAAAATTGTGATCTGATTAGTCCTCCTACTAAAGAATTTTGGCAAATAACAGAACATTATTTTTTTTGTATTGCTTATTCTTCATATTAATGAAAAATAAGTAAATATTTTAAGTGATTATTTAAAAATTATAAATTAATAGAATAACTAGTAATTTTGATAAATATAAGTCATGAAACTAAAATACTAAACTAAAATAAACTAAAATAACTATTACAAATAAAATTGTTATTATTATTATTGCATAATTTTAAGACAGTAAAAGAAAATAATAATTATGAAAATTGAAATATTTCTTTGGAAAATTTTTAATAATCATTTCAGTGCTTTAATTATATTGTATTTTAAGAATTAGAAATATTATGACAGTGGGAAACAATGATTAGCTGTAAGAAGTTTTCTGTGCATAAGAAAATAGAATTTCAAAAATGGTAGAATATCTACACTGGAGTACTGTAAAAAATGCATGTATCTATAAACCATTTACCGTGCATGTTTTATCACATTATACAACAAAGTTACAAATGTTTTCAAACTGTTATGGTTCTTCAGGTAACAATCCCCTAACGGAATGCACTTCAATTCAAAGTTGTTAAGAAATACGATCTGGAATGTTGTCCTGACCCGATGACGTCAATACGGACTTAGAGTTTTATCTAGCAGGGCCTGCCAGGCCGTCGATAGTGATTTCCTCCTTGTAGTTAATGCAATTACATTCTTTAATCGTGTTTAGGCATATGTAGATTGCCTCCAGCCGTCTTGAGATGGTTCGTGCAGTGGGTGGTGTGAATGACCTTTGCTTGAGAGAATATGGGTTCTATGTCCGGGTCTGAAGAGCATACGGCCGGAGTTGTGTTGGTTCTTTCATGGTTAATATCTGCTTTATGTTCTTTGATTTGGGTTACGAGGGGGCGTTTGGTTGATCCTATGTAGACCATGCTTCTATCACACCTGTGATCAATGATAGGGATGGTGTAGATGCCGGGAAGTTTATTTCAGTCTGGGGTATCTTTTCCATTTTGTAACAAATCAAAAATCGTAGCGCATTTTCTAAAAGTAATACAGCTTTTTTTTTCCTAGTAATCTCAGTGTATGTGGATTTTAGTACCAGATTTTAGTACCAACTTTGAATCAAAGTGCATTCTGTTAGGGAATTGTTACCTGAAGAAGAACCGTAAGGTTCAAAAACGTTTGTAACTTTGTTGTATAGTGTGATGAAACACGCACCTGTAAAAGGCTTATAGATACATGCATTTTTTAAAATAGAATTTGTTTTTCTTTCATATGAGAGTTATTAGTCTTCTTTTTTCTAGCTAGATTCAATAGATTCAAAATATCTAGAATTAATCTTGAATAAAGGTGAATTAAGTGATATGAATTTCTTTTGTTTTAATTAACATATTCGTTAAGAAAAACCTTTATGCAAGCTCTCTAATATTGGAATTATAAAATTTTGTCTTGTTTTTATTTTGAATACAATAAACGTTTTATTAGAATTTAATTGTGCACTTCTGTTAAATTGAATTTCTGCTGTACTATTATTTGAAATAGCATAAATTTGTTAATACAGTAGAGCCTCGATTATCCGACCCAATTGGGAACTGGGATTGGTCGGATAATTGAAAAGTCNAGTAAAGTTATTGTTATGTAAAACGAAAAATAGAAAGAAAAAAAAAATGAACTAGATAAATTACTTTTTCTCACCGTATAAAAATAGTTTGTGAAATTATTCAAAACCAAAGTAGATAATTAAATAACCAATTAGTAACATTTTTGAGACTTGATAGTCATTATCATTTGAAATAGTGTTGGTAATCAGATTGAGACCATTTAAAATAATTTACTTTTAGACAAATTAAACACTGTTTCAGCATTTTTCAATTAGATCAGTAACAAAAAATCTAAATTTACTAAACTATTAATTTAGTAAATTTAGATTTTTTTTTAAAGATGGAATTTGAATAATTTTGAGTTTTTAGAAATAGAATTGAAACATTTTGACTTACAACTGTAATAAACAAACAAATAAAAAAAAAGATGAAATATTAAACTTGTGCTTCCTTTGGCAATGCCAATTTCAAAACATTGTTTTGACATACTTTTCACAGGTCTCTGAAACTAAGACAAGAATTGTAAACTAGGAAAATAGAATTGCATTTTGAAGTTCACATTTTATTAAATTGGTGTCCACCAGCATAAACTAGACCAGTGATGGCAAAATCTTGACCCATATAATGATTTCAAGGTTACTTGCATCGAATGTTTAGGAAGTACAGGAAATCCTTGTTAATTTGAACTCTGCTAGTTCAAAATCTCATTAGTTCGTAACTGTACTTTTGTCTCAGCTGGGAATATAGAGATTTACGTGTTAAAGAATTAAGACAAGTCAGACAAAAGTTGGGGATGGGTTGAGCTTCAGTGAACATCCATATATTTCATTAAAATTTTAGTTTATGCATTTTATTATATTTATTTCAGAATTTCTTATGTTTCATTTATACTTATGGTATCTATCATTCATAAAGTGATAATGATTTAAGAGAATCAAGTTTTGTTGGATGTTCTAAGAGGGAGGATTATGGAAACTTTGACAAACTGGGATGAGAGGTGGAGTAAGAATTTCAAGAAAAATGTAGATGTAGTTTATGGACAGCCCCGAATATTGGATAATTTGAAGTTGCAATTATTTTGTTTTTTGAATTTTGAACTAACTAGGATTTCCTGTATTACTTTTATAAAAAAAAAAAAAATTCAAAATTTGCATATTTAATATAAAAGCAGGATCTTAAAGCTGTTGTAAAGTCTTAAAGGCCTCAAATTATGAACCTCAGAAAAATTATCAGATAAACAACAACAGATTTTTACATTATATATTTGTTTGTTATAATCACATTATATTTTTTTATTTCTATTGCATTTATTATTATTTTTATAATATATATTAAAAAAGTTAAATAAAGTAAAATTTTTAATCATGGTTTATTATTTTTGATTACTTAAATTATTATTATTTTATTTTTTTAAAAATTTATTCTATGATTTTTAATTGGGTATGTTATCTACTTGTACCAGGGGAGGTACTTATTGTCTGAGATATCATTTTTTTTTTTAAATAAATAATATTTGACCTGCAATTTGAAGTTACTAAATTTCAAATTGAATTTTGACTATCTTTTGATAAGATTTGCCAATGCTGAACTAGATAATTTCCTATATGTTCTACATAGGATTTAAATTAGGACTGAGTGAAGCAGTCCAATCTACTACATTCACATCCTAAAAAGCCAGTTTTGTTGTTTTGGAGCAATGAGTAGTGGTATAATCTTGCTGAAAGACATGCCCATCAGGATGGCTAATACTACATTCGCACACAATCCATGACTCACTTCGATCTCGATTTACCTACAATCTGGATTATAACTGTTGCCAGACGAACATAGAGCTGTTCGCACAGGCAGTCTGCTTGAGAAGAACCCAGTTATTACATGTGATAATAAAACTGACATAACTATGAGGTAAGTCATGAACACCAACAAACAAAATGAAGTTTTGGTTAGAAATAAATACTTTTTCTTGCTATATATCTAATAATAGACAGATTTCTTCGTCTCTCCAGATGTCTCTTTTATTTCTCTGTTGATAGCCCGATACATGTTCCAAAGCCATCTTGTATTTTCTCATGAGTGTGGGATTGTGAGAACTCTCTTATGACTGGATCTAGTTTCAAGAATTCTCTTGAGTCTATCACGATTGAACCTTGTTTCAGTCAAGATTGAAATGGTTGAGAGAGAGAGATTGCACCATGACATAGTCACTGACCTTGATCACAATTTAAATTGAAATACTCAGTGCGACCAGGGTATAAGGATCATTTATTGTTCTTTATACCAGTTGAGTGTCTTAATGTACTGTACTGTACATTCCTGAGTTTTGTATACCTGACAAAAAAATTCCCTTTTTTTGCTGATGCTTTGAAAGGGCAAGGTGGTAGTCATTCCATAATGATTATGGAATGACTACCGCCTTGCCATTTCAAAAACCATAAGTTCATTTTTCAGGTAATTCTATTAGTATGCATAGTACTCTAGTAGTACATTTTTCTTGTTGCTGAATATTACACTGTTCCATATGTCACTTGAATCTTGATAATTTTTTAGCAAGTTTCAACCTGACAATTTTGTTTTTTTGGTCAATAGTAGTACACCTTTCTTCTTGCAATACCTAAACATTTTCACCATTATTTAGTATGTCACACACATTGAGTTGTTACAGGTAAATGAAGAGATCTAACAATATTGTTTCTACCTTTTTCATTCCTTTATTTTGCCTCATTAAAATCTTTGAATGCTTTATGCAATCAATTTTGGTTTTATTCTATTCTTGTAATGAGGGATCATGTAAGAAGTTAGCAATAACTATTTTGTTGCATTTAATATTTCTTGCAATGATTCTTTGACTGTCACATTGCTTGCAATAAGCCAGCGTAAGTTCCTTTTCTGTGTCACTTATTTTCTTGCATTACCTATGACAACCAAGTTTGTATAAAATAATAGGATATTACAATACATTAAGCAATGTCTATAAAAAATTTTTTTTTCATAGTTTTTGTGTTAATTTCCTGATGAATATTTGTTTTTAACTACATCTTTTTATTATAATCTGCAAGTGACTTCTCAAATTATACATAGTCCTGTCTCATTTATAACTTTGAATATGCATACAATTACTCATTTCTTCATTATACAGGTATACCTCGACTTACGTCGTTTCGAGTTACGTCGTTCCCGATTATACGTCGTTTGTCAAAAAAGTATATGGAAAAATAAAAATCAAGTTTAAGTCATTTTATTCGACTTTACGTCTGTCCGCCACAAATATTGAAGTTGTAATATCACTAGAAAAATGTTTAAAGCACATAAAATCACATTATAATATATACAAGTATATACTGTATTTACAGTACATGCATTCGTAAATTTAAATTACTTTTTTCTGTACTATATTAAAAACTAAAATTTATTTGTTTGTAAGCTTAAAATAGATCCTTATTAACCATATATTATTAAAAATGCATTAATAAATAAAATACAGAACGGAAATTGGTAATTTATGGTTTAGCCTAGTGGCAAGTAGATTCGGAGACAAGTAAATTCGACTTACGTCGTT
>NW_019384922.1:0-28495 GCF_000671375.1 Centruroides sculpturatus | reverse complement strand
GTCGGATAACCGAAAAGTATGAAAAAATCCATTATTAGTGTAGTATATTATTATATCCCATGTAATTAGTATATTAGTATATCGCTATTAACCTACTTCGCGTTGAATTTTCATCGATGTTAAGCCTAACAAAAATTTTTTAAAATAATAATCGTCGCTATTGTATCGTTAAAAATTAGAAAATTAAGCCTCGTTTAAATACTGGCTCCCTTTCATGGTCAAATGAGTGTTGCCAGCTGAAACACGTAAAAATAATATTAAAGTAGCCGAGACATAGCCAAATATTGTAGCACCACATCACTAGCGGACATTTGAAATTTGCCGACTAGGACGGTTGGTTAACCGAGGTGGCGGTTAATCGGGAGTCGGATAATCGAGGTTCTACTGTACTTTTTATTGATTATTATTAGATCAGTAATAAGACACTTAATATTTTTCAGTACTATGATAAATTAAAATTAAGGTAATCATTACACTATATCTAAACCAAGAGAGTTCAATCTTTGCCATTTTCAGTTTACAAGTCAGATCTATTTGGAATAATGCTTAAATTAAATTAAAATTCCTTATTTTGAAAATGTAGAATTACTATAAGTACTTGTAAAAATTTTATTTGAATTTCAATTTTAAGTCACTTCTTGCTGTTTTTTGAATTAACATAAATTTTGAATAATACAAATGATTTTATCAATTAATTGATATTTAGATTGAGTAGTTTACAAAGGTTGTTTTCAAGATCATTTTTTCCAAAAATTTTTAAATACAGGCATCTCAACATCATCCCACTTAAAATGATGTTCTACTTCTACCAGGAAAATATTAGATTTTAGTTGCTAAACTTCATGGAACGTGTATCTTGATGCATTTTTGGCCAATATTCATTTAAGAAATTTATTAAAACAATCTTGACCATACAAGTAATTCTGGGTCAGTTCAGATCCTTTTTTAATATTCCAACTAGAGACAGATAGTTAACAATAATAAACACTGACGACATGATATTGAAAAACACGCACAATATACATTTGACGTTGACCTTTTTTTGACTATCTATCAATTGTATATTGTATCTGTTTTTTTTAATTCTTTATTCATTGTAAATTATCATTTTCAATTTTTTTAAATGAATATTTCTGTTATGTATTATTTGCCATTATATAACTTCAATATGCATGTACAAACATTACATTTAACTTGCTAGTGCATATAAAACAACTATATACCAAATAGTTAATATATTGATAGTTGTTTAATACAACACTTTATGGTTAATTAATAAAAGTTTTATATCCTAATGTGATAGTTTGTAACTTATAAGCTTGTTTGTTTTTATTGTTTTAGTTATATTTTAAAAATTGGTCAGAGTTTTTGGATTTACATTATAATGCATCTTAAGTTCTCCCATTTTAAATACAGATAGCCCTCGGTTTATGCCACAGTTCCGTTCCTACAAAAGCCGGCGCAAATCGAATCGGCGTAAAACGAACCCATATTTACACTGAGGTATAGGGTTAGGTTCCACATAAGTGAAAAATATGCAAATAATTTTGTTTAATACAATATAATACAAAGTACAAATAAATTTAATTTTTAAAATGTATTTTATCATAAAATAAAGTTAAATGTTTTTATTAAAAATTTTAGTTTCTGATCTCTTACATTTTTCGGAAAAAGTATTCATCTTTAATTATTTACATTTTTGTTTTCTTTCATTGAGAATTTCGGAATATGGTTAAATGGATGCGACGATGCTCCTTTTGTACATTCGCATTTCGCTCCCAATCATTGTCTAACTGAAAAATTTCATCAAACTTTCCATACTTGAAAGGGTACGTTAAATTCAATGACGCTATGGATTCAGATGCCATTTATTGGACTATTAAGTTTGATAACTTGACTCGTGGGTACCTAAACGTTTAGTATTTTAATATTAATTTAATGCAAATGTATAAATACCCAATAATATTAAACAGAAAAAATAAATATATTCAATAAAAATCTTTGTTTTAACGAATGTACAACATCGCGGCTTGGTAAATACGTCAACACTGAAACGAAAATCAGTCTGGCATAGGGAAAACTGGGGAATTACACAGCAAAATCGCGAATTGTGCAGTGGCGTTATTGTGAATTGGTGTAAATTGAACCGGTGTAAACTGAGGGCTATCTGTATTGAAAAATAGGCTACTAGCTAGTTTCTTCCTGCAGAACTGTTTTTTGGGAACAGATTGATGTTTAAGTGGGGGATATATATATATTAATTAGGTTTTCAAAGAATATTTGTTTTGTTTTTATTAAAATCTTCTGAGTATCTTGGAGTTTCAAAATAAACATGCATCTTGTTTATAAAAAAATTATTTTTCCATTAAAATATGAAGTAAAACTGAAAATTTTAGATAAGAAATTGGGAAAGTTTTTCAAAAACTTCATTAGGTTTTCAAAGAATATTTGTTTTGTTTTTATTAAAATCTTCTGAGTATCTTGGAGTTTCAAAATAAACATGCATCTTGTTTATAAAAAAATTATTTTTCCATTAAAATATGAAGTAAAACTGAAAATTTTAGATAAGAAATTGGGAAAGTAAAATAAAAACAGATTAAATTTGATTATTTAAAATGAAATTTCAAATTACATAAAAAACATTATATATATAATTTGTAAATCTGATTTAAAAACTTAATTTTAATATTTAATGAATAGTTTGTTTACAGTTAATACCCATTGATGTTAGAACTTTGAATATGATTGCCAAACATTAAATTTAAACAACAAAAATTTATTCTATATTATATTCATTTCAATAAAAATGAAAATAAAGTATAATTAGTTCTCCAGATTTTTCTTAACATTTGACAAATTTTTTAATAAGAGAGAAAAATATACAGCATTTATATTAATTTTTTGCTGTTTAAAGTGAAAATTAGAATTTCAAAGACGGTAGTAAATAATTTGATTTTAAATTTATNCTTGCTATGGAATTTCTATCCTATATTCTTTCATCAACAAGTGTTTCTGCTGTAAAATAAGATTAGTTTTGCAATACTGAATTTTATTTGTGGCTATATTGTATTAAATGATGTCTACATAAACATCGATACCATGAATTCTCATTATCATTATTGTTTCTTTAATAATGACATTTAAAGACAAATACAGTACTATCAATATAAAAACAAACTATCATTTGGAATTTTATTATACAGTACTGTATTTCATAATAAATCGCTTATTAAAAATTCACATAATTTATATTTTTAAATAAAAATTATAAATACAGTAATTGAAAATTTAAAAAATAAACATTGAACATAGAATATCAAAACTTATAAAATTATAAACAGTAGTTACTTTATTTGCTTTTAAGATAATTTATACTGTATAAAAATTTTAGAACTTTCCATTCAGAAAAAAAAAACTTTTCATTACCCATTTCTGTGAAATATGTAAGGAAAAGATTACAAAATTTCACAGAAACTTGTAAATGAGGTTACAGTATTTAAAACCAATAAATAAAACAAGTTTTAATATCAAAAGGAAACTTAAATGATACTGATCTGTCTACTTGTTTTGCTTATTTATATTTTGATGAATTTATTGTTTATCACATGCATTGATAGTTTCAAGGACAATGATAAGAATAAAATATCATATTTTGTTGTAAGAAGAAATTTAATAGCAATTGGTAATTTAAAATTTATTGAGTAAAGTGATTTTAAAATTTGGGGACCAAAAAAAATGTGTGATATATCTGAATTCGTGATATAATGAGGGGCCACTGTATTTTATATGATAAAATTGTTCTCTTAATTATTTGTAGTTAGGCCTTATTGTTTTTAATAAACCATGCCTTGGCTGATTTGAATGAATATTAATTAAATGGAAGGATTAAACAATTTATATGAACAGTGGTCTGAAATAAATATGAATCATAATTTTCAAGAGTGATAACATTTAATCATGATTATATCTTACTACTACAAAATTCAACATTTGAATGTGTATTATGATGTATATAGTGATAAAAATATTTAAGTATGAAGTTAAGTTTAGATTTTCTTTTCTTTCTTCAGGAGTTATATTTAAAAATCTTGGGGGAAATGAGAAATACTCAAGCTCATTTTAGGATCATATGAACAAAACATCAAGTGTTCAGATATAATGCACTGTCTTTTACATTATTAACTTCTTAAATGCTATTGGTCTATTAGCTGAACATCTAGAACTGTTAAAGACAGCTTGTATTTAGTTTATCCGTTCTTAAAAATAATTAGCTGAATTGAAGAATTGTAGCTGTGTAAAAATAATTTTAATAAATACAATAAAATTTCCTTAAAATAAACATCAATGAAATAAATTCTTGTGTGTAAATTTTGCCATTACCCTGAAAAATGTTAATTTTCATGTAGTAAAGTTTCATATAGTAAAGAGAGAAATTTTACTAGAATCTGTTAAATTAAACTGTAAATTACTTTCTCAACTCCCAGAAATAACCCTATTTTCAATAATGGTTGCTTTTTATACTTTTTGATGTGAATTGTAATAAATGTTTCATTTTGAATAGAATAGATTTTCTTCTTTTAGTAAGCAAAAACTGTTTTAATTCTGATTGTGGAGTGATTCAAACATGGTTTTAGTGAACCATTCTATTGTACTTAGAAAGTAGGGGTTAAAGTTTAAAGATGCCCACCCCTTTAAATGGATGCAGTTCCATGCAAACACATGCTGGTTTATGTATTGGGGATTCATACAGTGATGTCAGGTTTGGCTCCATTTTTACTCTTTTGGCACCAAAAATATTTTCTACTTTTCATAAAAATCTTTAACAGAAAAAATTGCAGATTTCTTTTAGCTTTTTTTGTTTAACCACACATATACTGCTCCATACTTGAATGGCAAATACCATCTCCTCCTCATTTTGTTTAACTTGCAAATCATTTAGAACATAAAATTAAATTTATTTACAAAAACAGATTAATTTATTTAGAATAATTATTTATAATTCATTGGAAATAATGCAAACTGATGTCAGGAATAAAAAAAATCAAAGATAATTTTTAATCTGTTAATTTATTATAAATTTGATTTTATTAAGTTAAATATTTTATAAGATTATTTCTTTGCTTTTACTAGTTTCTTTCTTATTATATTGTATTCCAGTGGTTTTCAAACTTTCGGCTCACATCAATCCTGTAAAACATGAAAAACTTTTCTGATGCACTTTGTATACAAAATTTTAAAAATACATATTAAAATATTTAAGTTAAGAACAGCTGTGTACTATAATAACTGTTATTCTATAAGCCTAACCTAGCTATTAGTTTATGCAAATTGGTTTCTTTTTATTTTTAAAATATACTTTTGTAATGTTTGTAAATTTAGTTGTCTTTTGCAGCACATTGTTTGAAAATCACTGGTATATTCTATGTACAATAGCCCCTCATTACATTGTGCTTGTTGGGAGACAAAGAAAAAGTGCAGTGTATCTGGTGGTGTGATATAACCTAGTACTAAAAATTCTGGGCTTGTATTAAACAGATTATACTTGCTATGGAATCTCTATCCTATATTCTTTCATCAACAAGTGTTTCTGCTGTAAAATAAGATTAGTTTTGCAATACTGAATTTTATTTGTGGCTATATTGTATTAAATGATGTCTACATAAACATCGATACCATGAATTCTCATTATCATTATTGTTTCTTTAATAATGACATTTAAAGACAAATACAGTACTATCAATATAAAAACAAACTATCATTTGGAATTTTATTATACAGTACTGTATTTCATAATAAATCGCTTATTAAAAATTCACATAATTTATATTTTTAAATAAAAATTATAAATACAGTAATTGAAAATTTAAAAAATAAACATTGAACATAGAATATCAAAACTTATAAAATTATAAACAGTAGTTACTTTATTTGCTTTTAAGATAATTTATACTGTATAAAAATTTTAGAACTTTCCATTCAGAAAAAAAAAACTTTTCATTACCCATTTCTGTGAAATATGTAAGGAAAAGATTACAAAATTTCACAGAAACTTGTAAATGAGGTTACAGTATTTAAAACCAATAAATAAAACAAGTTTTAATATCAAAAGGAAACTTAAATGATACTGATCTGTCTACTTGTTTTGCTTATTTATATTTTGATGAATTTATTGTTTATCACATGCATTGATAGTTTCAAGGACAATGATAAGAATAAAATATCATATTTTGTTGTAAGAAGAAATTTAATAGCAATTGGTAATTTAAAATTTATTGAGTAAAGTGCTTTTAAAATTTGGGGACCAAAAAAAATGTGTGATATATCTGAATTCGTGATATAATGAGGGGCCACTGTATTTTATATGATAAAATTGTTCTCTTAATTATTTGTAGTTAGGCCTTATTGTTTTTAATAAACCATGCCTTGGCTGATTTGAATGAATATTAATTAAATGGAAGGATTAAACAATTTATATGAACAGTGGTCTGAAATAAATATGAATCATAATTTTCAAGAGTGATAACATTTAATCATGATTATATCTTACTACTACAAAATTCAACATTTGAATGTGTATTATGATGTATATAGTGATAAAAATATTTAAGTATGAAGTTAAGTTTAGATTTTCTTTTCTTTCTTCAGGAGTTATATTTAAAAATCTTGGGGGAAATGAGAAATACTCAAGCTCATTTTAGGATCATATGAACAAAACATCAAGTGTTCAGATATAATGCACTGTCTTTTACATTATTAACTTCTTAAATGCTATTGGTCTATTAGCTGAACATCTAGAACTGTTAAAGACAGCTTGTATTTAGTTTATCCGTTCTTAAAAATAATTAGCTGAATTGAAGAATTGTAGCTGTGTAAAAATAATTTTAATAAATACAATAAAATTTCCTTAAAATAAACATCAATGAAATAAATTCTTGTGTGTAAATTTTGCCATTACCCTGAAAAATGTTAATTTTCATGTAGTAAAGTTTCATATAGTAAAGAGAGAAATTTTACTAGAATCTGTTAAATTAAACTGTAAATTACTTTCTCAACTCCCAGAAATAACCCTATTTTCAATAATGGTTGCTTTTTATACTTTTTGATGTGAATTGTAATAAATGTTTCATTTTGAATAGAATAGATTTTCTTCTTTTAGTAAGCAAAAACTGTTTTAATTCTGATTGTGGAGTGATTCAAACATGGTTTTAGTGAACCATTCTATTGTACTTAGAAAGTAGGGGTTAAAGTTTAAAGATGCCCACCCCTTTAAATGGATGCAGTTCCATGCAAACACATGCTGGTTTATGTATTGGGGATTCATACAGTGATGTCAGGTTTGGCTCCATTTTTACTCTTTTGGCACCAAAAATATTTTCTACTTTTCATAAAAATCTTTAACAGAAAAAATTGCAGATTTCTTTTAGCTTTTTTTGTTTAACACATATACTGCTCCATACTTAAATGGCAAATACCATCTCCTCCTCATTTTGTTTAACTTGCAAATCATTTAGAACATAAAATTAAATTTATTTACAAAAACAGATTAATATAGCTTTATTTAGTATATTAATTCAAAATACTATAATTTAAGAGATTTCAATCACCTATTAAGCTTTACCTCTCTAAATCATACAACCTTTATCCTGAAAATCATTAATATGAATTTTCAATAAAGCAAACTAACTGTTTTCCTAGTAATTTGTATTAATGTGAGTTGACTGCAATTATTTTCAACAATTTTTGTGTATTAAATATTTACTTGTTTCTAAATAAAGGAACTTTAGGTTCCTTTATTTAGAAACAAGTAAAACAGTGAAGCCATTCTTGGGACGAGACTATGTCTCGGAGAGTGCGAGCAACTCATGCGCAAATCTTGCACTCGTGCCTGTTTGTAGAAACAGTCACGAGTGCAAGATTTGTATTTTATTTTGGCCTGGTTCTCAGTCTCCTGACTACCTACAAGTCTGTTTTTTTTTGTGTGTTCATGATTTGGGCACCAAATACTCTGTGCCAAATTGCAACTCCTGACATGTACTGTACTCCTTCATACCTCTAAGGTGTGCAGCCATTGACAGCAGTGCAATTTTAGTGATGAGACATGGTCTTGTCAACAATAGTCAAATTATAGTGTGAAGGTTAAAATGTGAAAAAGTTATGATAAATTCTTTTTGTGAAAGTATAATTTTGTTGCCATCAATAATTTAATTTAAAAATTTAATCTCAGGAGAATTTTTTGATTACATATTCCAATTGAAAATCATTTTATAATAATATAAATTGAAATTAAAATTTTTTGGTTGTTTTAGATGTAGTTTATTATAAAGAAGTTCTAAACTATATATAAAGACCTTGCCAGAATGCAAAGAAGTTACTAATGAACAAAATGGAACAATTGCTTGTTAAGTGGTTGCAGCAAGTTTTCATTGCATTATACAGTACATGAAATTAAAGTTATGTGAAATTTTTCTATTGTTTTGCTGTTTAGATGCAATTATGCATCTGAACAGCAAAAATCTATTTATTGTTTTTTTTGCATCTAATGTTTTCTCCAGGTTATTGGAAAACATTAGATTGGAGTTTTACTGTAATCTGTCATGCTTTATGATGATAATTTTATGCTTGGAGGTGATTTCACTTTTGTCTACAAGTGGAACTTATCCTAAGGTGGATAAAGTGTGAAAATTGTTCTTCATACCCAAAAATCTCTTATTTTTCTTCAACAGGTTTTCAGTTTATGGTAAAATTACAGTTTCAAATAATTTTTTCCATCTAGGCAGGTTTTCATTTTACAGCTTTTACTATATTTTCAGAGGTTGTAGTTCAGTCAAATTATATATTGGTCATATTAGTTATGCTTCCTGTAGCCAGACTTGAATATCAGATGTCTAATGACATGGATTGCTGATGCTGTTATTAGACAAAAAAACTAGTACAAGTAAACTGGAACTATATATTAAACACAACAACTAACACCTAAATGCTAATTCCAGCACTGAATGAACAAAAAATTTTAATGCTCGAACGTTTTCGGCCATCTTTTAGAGGCTCTCCTCAGGATGAAACACACAAAAGAACAGTTCTATCATTTGAAACCCTGTTATTCATCTTTTCTTCCATAATGTGTATTTATGGTCTTTCAGTCTTGCCTGCTGGAATGTGATGTTGCACAGATGTATTCTAAATTTAATCCCAACCTGTTATCTTTAATGGGATCTCTATATCCTGGAATGCATAATTTGTCCAACCTATTTCCTATTCCATTCAATTTTGGTAATATATAGCCATTGTACATTTTTAAGTGTTATAGTTGAATTTACTTGAAGATTGTTGAGTTAGGTCAAAAACATTCGTAATTATGTAGATTTTGTTGGAAATTTGTTGATTTATTCAATATCAGTAGTATACTGGAATTTTATTGCTATAGTTTAACTTAAAGCAAACAATTTTATGTAAGAAGTCAATGATTTAAAGCAAATTTATCAGCTGTTTTCTAAAATAATTATGAATGTTAGCAGCTTTCTCAGAAAATTTCCTGTTCATGACCTGTATGAGAGGAATTTATTATAAATTAAAACACTAATTCATAATTCTAGTAATAATAGCTAAAATAATTAATTTTAGCTAAATGCTTGAACATACTTGATTATATAATATATATATAAAGATGAAAACATGACCAAATATTGTAAATTATTAAGTATTTGTTTTAAAAATAGATCTAAACAGTAAAATATCAATAGAAAATGACTATTTCCAAAACAATGCAATTTTGATACTATGAATAAATTCTTATAAAATTTTGGAATGAAAACTTTGGAAATTAACATTTTACAAAAAAAAAAATTTTTAAATAACATTTTTAAGTATTTTGAAATCTTGAAATTTTAAATTGAATAATTTGTTTATGAATTCTTATTTTTATGCTGGGTATGCTGTATTGGTATTAAAGTTTCAAATATATCTCTAATACTTATTAGAATATAATGTTCTAATATTAATTGGTAACAATCTTTGCTAATATTGGTTTTCTGATAAAACATTTTAATTAGATGTTTCTTCTGTACTTTTTTGCTGATGTAAACTTTAACATAAGCTTATGAAAAAATGATAACTGAAGACAATTTCTATATATGAAAAAATTCTGCACTCTATTACATAAGTATCTTATAGTTTTTACTATGTTGAAGTATTAAACAGTATTCAGTATTATTGATGATATTTTCTAAAATTTTATTAAAAACTGTTTCGTGACCTTTCTGGATGGAGTACTATGCATTTTATAAACGAATTTATACAACTTTTGTGTAGGTCAAATGACAAGACAGATGATCTGTTGAAATTGCTAAATTGATCTCTAGGATAAAAACTTGCATAAAATTTAAATGAAATTTATTCTTTTGTTATATATAATTAGTTTTTATATAAGTAATTATAAGTGCTCTATTCATTAAATCTAACATTGTAAATATAATAATTATAATAGCTATGTAAAAATGCTTGTAAAAACAAGTTAAGAGCATTTGAATTTAAAGATTTTACAATAATAATTTCAACAGATCAGATTTTTAGCATACATACTTTGTAGAATGATATCCATATTTTAGAATTTATTTCAAAAGTTCATCTGAACATGTTGAAATGGATAATGTGGAAGTGAATGTTTTTATAGCTTTGTTTCTAATAAAAATATTTATTGGAAAATAATATCATTTGTAATACTGAGTATTTTGTATTAACATAATCAATTGATAAAAACAGAAAGAATTAAATATACATTATTATATACTGAATGAAATATTTTGAATGTAAACAAAGTTAAATTAGAAAATTAAGTATTTTCAGATTAAATAATGAAAATATCATCAATGTGATCAATTTAATTTTATTATAAATGTTAAAATAACTTTTAGCTAATTGAAAATTAAGTTTCGAGATGATCTCAGACTTATGTGATAGAGGAATATTAAATCATTACCTTTAGCAGGTGAAAATAAAGAAATAATAGGAAGAAAAGGGTCTTCTCATCGACCTCTCATCCAATTCAAACAACGTTCCTTGACATCCACAGGTGTGGATCTTGGATCCCTTGAAGAGGTTGAACCACTACGGAGTAAGCGGTCAAGTACGTGCACCCCTGTTGCCCTTGAAATATCCCAACTTTTGCACTCTTGTTTTGCATGGCTTACATTTTTCTTTATTTCTTCACTTAATAATTAATTTAATATGTTCATTTGCCCAGTCTTATTGTTATATTGGATATATTAATATCCATCTTTGTTTTTATTTTGAGTAAAATGTTTGTCAATTAATTTTTAAAATTTAGTTTTTAGGATAATGTTTTAGTAAATTTGGTATATCTTAAATACTTCACTTAAAGTAAGAATACTTTTATATACAAAATATAGATTGCATAATTAGTGAATCATCTATTTAAGTACATATTTCAGGTTTCTACCATGATTTACATTTTTATCTAAATGGATAGCATGTGTAAGCTAAACATGTTTTAAGAGTGTGAATTTTGGATTTTATTTATGATCAATATACACATGATTTTGAAATCATATCAAACAGTAATAAAAGTTTCATAAAATACTGTATTTTAACATATTTATATTACAACACACATTCTTTTTAAAATCAGAATATAGTTTTTATGGAAAACAAAAGTACTTATTTTTATCAACTTAACTTTTAACATTAAAAACTGTTTCTCTATTGTTGTTGAATTGTATATCACTAATTCAGTTGTTTCTACAATTTTTAATATTGCTAACTAAAAGTGAGAAATATTCTTTTCCATGTGCACCAGTTGGTTGGCTACTTCAAGAACTACAAATATTTCTTTTGCAGTTGCAATAGGCATTGATGTTTCAGATTACTGACATAGTAATTGAGGAAAGTGTAAAGCAAAACTTAATCATTTGTTAATTTCCCTGATTTTATAACAACTGAAATCCTTTTTCCTTACTCTTATGTACTTCTCAAAAGTGAAATCACAACAACAAGAAGGAATGCAAGTATCCACTTGCACATTGCAGGACTGTTAGAGGTGATACCTGTTTATTCAGTAACAAATATAGCTTCCATGAGTAGCTATACAGGCTGCAATATAGTAAGGCATATTATCAATGAATTGATTAATAGTTGTCTGAGGTATTCCTTGCCAAGCTGTGTTTACTGTGGTGCACATGTTATCAACGGTATATGACAGTGATCTCTGGTGCACCTCACTTTGGACAAGGTCTCACATGTATCCAATGGAGGGAGAGATCTGGCAAGGCTGCTGGCCAGGGAAGGATGTGAACCATGTTTGGGCTAGTGAGATTTCAGCATGCAATGTGCTGTTTGAAATTTTTTGTTGGAATGCTGCCAGTGACTGAACCACAGGCTCCACAATTCAAGTGATGTACTGGTCCACTATCAGAGTACTAGAAATGTGCACCTGGGCTGTCTGCTGATCGAACATGATACTTCCCAAAGCATGATGCCCTGAGTGGAGCCAGTGTGACACTCAGCAAAAAGGGTTGGCATATAGCATTCTCCAGGATATTGCCTAGCCATTATTTCTACACAGAAGTGGGATTCATCTGTAAACAATACCTGATGCCATTCACTGGCCCAATTGTAATGATGATGACACCATACCAGATCTGCAGCTCTTATTTGAGTGGTTAATGGCACCCCCATTGCTGGTTTCAGCATGTGAAGCCTGACTTCGTGCATCCTGTTACAAAAGGTTTGTGTGGACACAGATGCACCGGTTGACGATGGCAGATGGTTTTTGGATGTCCTGTGCCATGGTAAATGGGTCCTGACAGGCCATTTGGTGAATTTGACAGTCTGTGTGTTCTGTCATGCACCAGCATGATCCAGTTCCTCTTTGGCATGTTTGCAGTTGTTCTTGCATCCATCACGTTGCATATTGCTGAGTGATACTCACGTCATGCCCAATATATGGCAACTGCATGCATCGATAAACTGAGGTCTTAGTAACAGCTTCAGGATACACTCTCATTCTCCAGCTGTTAACTGGTGATATTCAGCATGCTGTTATCTCTGAGACATTTTCTATATTTCATTGAAAGTTCAGCTGCTGTGAATCATTGCTGATAGCATGTATGGCCCAAGCCAGCTGCTGGTCTTTATAATCTGAAACTGGATACCATATGACCCCATGCATACTTAAACTTTATTAATTGCATATTTCTGTTACCTCTACTGGTCCTGCAATTTGCCTATGGCTATGCACATTTCTTTGTGATGTTGCGATTTCACTTTTGAGAAGTATAAAAGTTAATTAGAATGAAACACCATAGTCTACAATGCCAAGTTATAGTGGAAGGAAAACTGCAGGAAGTCTTTATACAATTGTATGTGCAGAGGAACCTTAAGGAATTTTTTTGGTATGAGAAATAATTGAATTGATGGCAAGGAATGAAGTTTTAACTTGTTCAGTAACAAGATACAGTGCATTAGCAAGACTAAGATATATCAAATTGGATAAAAAATATTTAAAGAATGTCTAATCTTTAACATATGAGGCTTCATCTGTTGAGAGTAGTATAAATTCGTACTCTTGCCCCACATTTGTCAACTTTTATTACTCCTATAATGAATTTACTTCTGCTATTGACTTCACAATCTTGGTTCAATCACAATATTTTTTAATTAAAGTCAGCTGAATGATGAAATTTTGAATTTATTCCTTGATGTATTTTTGGCAATTAAAGCCTGTGCCAAATTTAGTTGGAATGAATTTTGCAAGATTTTATAGTAGTAACTTAAAAGGCAATCTAAGTAATGCCCATTCCTTTCTTGCCATGTGAACATACAAATGTTTTCCAGAAGTTACATACTGTTACAAATAACACTTGTATAGAGTATCTGGTTAAAAGTTCATAATTAAGATTTTCATTAGCTTTACAAAGTTGTTACTTATTTACTGAATATGCATCAAAATTCTGAACTTTGTTAAAATACTTTTTTAAAATGTAGTTAAATGTCAAGACTTGTATATCTTTTTAAAATGTCAGTACTGTATTATATGTAAATAGGAAGTTATTCGTAATTTTTTACAAAGCTTGTTTGAAAAAGATATTTTTTCATCAGTTGAGAAACATTGATTTGTGCAGTTGCACAATCATGTTTTTTCAATATCATTTTTTTTAATAATGTTCTCAATGACTTCTTTTCTATTCCCATAGTCTCAATACTTTATACAGAAGTCAAAATGAACAAACAAAATGGTATAAACAAACAAAATATGTGGTATATAATGTAGAACAATTTAATGTTGAAAACTGTATTTACATTTTTATAGTCAACATTGGTGAATGGAACTTTTTTCTAACCAATTAGAGCATAAAATTTATATTATTTATATTTACAGAAGTAGTCTTGAATGATTTGAGATGACTGCCTCTATAATAACAAAATAAACAAACACTTCCATTAAAAACCATACAAAAAAAGGCATAGAAATAAGGCATGAAAATAATAAGTAAAATTGAATTTGAAAATAGAAGTGTTTAAATTGAGAATAAGTATTAAATTTGAGTAATAAATTAAACAACAAATATTTTTAAAATGAGAGAATAAGAGAATGATTTCTATCTGTCTGATACAGAGAATAAATGAGAGAATAAGAGAATATTTAAAATGAGAGAATAAGAGAATGATTTCTATCTGTCTGATACAGAGAACAAAGTAGTGTAAAAAACCTTTTTACAGTTAGATAATCAAAGATTAGGAAGGACTATTGCAAGTAACAAAAATAGTAACTATTAAACTGAATTTATCAGTGTAAAGTACATCATAATAATAATAATTATTGAAAAATATGATCAAAATATTTAATACATTTAGAGTGGGAAAAATGTAGTCTGCATCTAGAAAGCTCACCATTATCCATCACTCTTAGATTAGAAAGTCTGAGTAAGTAATCTGAAGGATATTATTAACCTTGAAGATAGGGAGTAATAATAATCAGTAATGAATAGAAAATAGTCAATAACTGACTGAAAATTTGAAAAGAATAAAGCTCTGAATACAGAGCAATCAGTTACAACATTACAATACTCCTTTCCTTATTGACAAACTTTTTAACTATTTTTTCAATATTTGAAAAGTTAAGATATTAAGCATTATATTTGAGTCATTTATCTGATTAACATGATTGTTTGCCATTATATGAAATGGAAAAAATATTGGGTTATGAAGAGAATAACACTACTATTGGGTTGTTTGGAAAGTAATTTCATTTTTTTACCACCAGAGGAATTATTTGTATTTTTACCTGCCAGTTTAATTTAAAACCATATTATTATATATTGATATATTGATGACTGACATTTTAAGGCTTATTTGTAAAAAATTTTGTTTCATTTTGTGAAATTTTTTTTGGTGTCCTATCAAATATGGCAAAAATGCTGCTTTCGATTTTCCATATTACTTTTATATTACCAAAAAAATAGAAATACTGTTCAAGCAAGAAAAAAATTGTGAGACATATATGGAGATGATGTGTTGACAGAATGACAGTGCCAAAACTGGTTTACAAAATTTCATTCTGGCAATTTAGATATTGAAGATGCACCACATTCTGGAAAGCCAGTTGAAACTGATGAAGACCAAATAAAGGTATTGATTAAAACAAACTGCTGAATGAGAAATTGCTAGAGATTAAATTTGTCAAATTGAACTGTTCATGATCACTTGAAACGACTTGGTTTCATTTCAAAGCTCTGATATATGGGTTCCACGTGTTCTTATAGAAAGAGAAGCTCTGTTTTGGTTGGATTTTAAGGGAATTTTTTTTTTTTGAGCTTCTACCAGACAATTCCATAAATGTTTTGAAAGTGTACTGCCATCAAATGGACAATTGAGTGATACCATCAAACAGAAAAGGCCAGAATTGATCAACAAAAATAGTATAGTGTTTCACAATGATGATGCCAAATCTCATACAAGTTTGGTAATGCTTCTGAAACTCTTACAGCTTAGACAGGATGTGATACAACACCCACCATATTAGCCAGATCTGGCACCCTCGGATTATTACTTGTTCAGGTCTTTACAAAATTTTTTAAACGTTAATACATTTACTTCAAATGAGGATGTCAAAAATCACTTGGATCAGTTTATTGTAAGCAAAGATCAAAACTTTTATGAATGTAGAATCATGTTACTACCAGAAAGATGGCAACAGGTATTTGATCAAAATGGTCAATATATATAATTCAATAAAATATTTATATATTGTAAGAAAATTGGTTTTTTTTCCATGGAAAAATAACAAAATTACTTTACAAACAACCCAATAGATAAGTTAATATCAGTTTGTAGTAACATTCTCAGCTAGGATCAGAATTTATTAATTTTAAGTCATTGGCATAAAACCATGTTTGATTTAGGATATATAGTTTTTATTTTAGCTATTACTGATAACAAACAAAAGACTACTCAAAACTTAATCCTATGAGATTCAGTTTTGTTTTTTTCTACCTTATTTGGAGAGTTGCTTAGTAAAGTATTGCATTAACATAGTTGTTATTAAGCCAACAAATAATAGAATATATGAAGTAGACATAAGTACAGAATTAAAAGCAAGTTTGCTGATATTTAAATAAATAATATAAATAGGTTGTTTTATAATTGTCTAATAAAAGATTTTCATATTTAGAGATAATTGTTCTACAACTAAAAGAACAGTGTTAAAACAGAATTCTAGCTTGTACTGAAGGAGATATTCAAACAAGCAGTGTTCAAATATTTTATCATTGAAGAGGAGATTTATATCAGTTTATAGATATAAATATCCCTTTTGTTTAGAATTGAAATTAGAACAGTTTATTCACTGACCAGGAATATAGGCATAAGTAATTAGTTCAGAAAAAATTTGAGAAAGCACAGTATTAACAATGGAAATAATGTTAATGTAAAAAATTTACTGGAACTGAATCACAACTATTTTTGTAATTGGTTGGATAGCTTTACTAAAAGTGATTTTACGAGTGTGGTTAAATGAAGAAATAATTTCAGAGGATTGCAGAGAGATATAACTTAGAGGGTAAATTCTTATTTTTATGAACTTTAATTAAAGAGATTGGTTATATTTATTGAAATTTTCAGAGTTGAGTATAAAATTTTGAAATTCAAGCTTGAAATATTTTCAATTGAAATTTTCTCACAATTAAGTCCTAATCAAAAACATACATCAACTTCTGGATATTAAATTAGCTTAAAATCGCTTGAAATCCAACAAAATTTGTTTGGAATCTTATAATTGTTAATAATCAGAAATTGAACTTAAAATTAACATAAACAAATGCACATAAATTAGTGAAATTATTGAATATACCAAATTATACCAAAATTAGACAATTTTAGGAACTTTAAAAATATTTAAAGGGATTCTTTACCATGGGTTTGATCCCTTGTTGAATCCATTATTCTGCCTAGCCTGAGTGTTTATATCTAAAATTTGAACTCTAGTTATAATTTATGAAATAGTAATTAAACACATCTCAAGACCTAAACAAGGTATCTTTGAGGGGGAAAATGCTTCACCAGAGTTTTTAAATCAAAAACTTTATTAAAATTAGTTACCTGCCAGTAATGGACTTTCTGCAATTAGTAATTAGTATTATAAAAGTTCAGTAATTATTAATTTATAAAATTTACATAATGTAAAGTTTAAAAATACAATTAGCCTTAACTCACTTAAGTGAAAAAACTTGTTAAAATGTTAAGGTTTTTCTTTTACTAACTCTTAATACAATTTCAACATGTCTTGTTGCTTACAAGTAAAACTATATATATATATATATATATGCATTGGTAACTTTACACTCTCTTCACATTGTCATTTCTACACTAAGAGACATTACAATAATTTATTAGTTTTACAATTTACAAAAAATTTATTAATAGATTAAACCATTACCCAAAATTAAAAATATCTTTATGGAATTCAGTTTTAATACTATGCCAAAATTATAAAAATTAACTAATAAATTGGAAAGTATTGAGAAGATTTAATTATCCCAAAATTTCAATAGATGAAATATAAAAAAAGCAAGTGATAGAAGTAATTAAATAACATGAGAAATTTTACTTATATTTAAATCACTGTCTTGTAACCATAGCAGTTTGATTTTATGTGAATATTTAATACAGATGCTTTCAAATCTATTGTTGTCTTCTAATTTAAAAAAAAAATTACATGACTTATATTTGATAGTACATATAATTTGTAGAATGTATTTTCTACCTTAATATTGTTAATGATCTTACATAATGCTTGATAACTCTTATATCAACTGATATAAGATTAATTATAATATTCTAAAGTTTCATAATACTTTAAATCCTTTGCATTTTTAAAAATATAAGCACAGTTGAACCTATTTATCTTGAATCTCATGGGAATGAGGAAAGAAATTTGAGATGTAGAGGCTCCTACATAGTAAAAAGTAATAGATTAATAGGTTTGATTGAGGTATGATATTTTAATAATACAATAGCAAATACAGTACACACCTGTGTTAGACATAAATAAAACATTTTTGACATACCTTAATTAACAGAATTAGTTTGTCAATAGTTTGTTGCCTAACTTTCTTTGATCAATAAGATGAATCATAGCCGATCAGAGGAAAGCAGCATTAATTGTAACTATGTACTATATTGCAAGATGTTCTCAACTACAATTTATACTATCAAAATGTAGACACTGAGCTTTGAATTTGTAATTGACACTTCAGTACGTAAGATATGGAGGTTTTAGAAGAAAATTATTTGAGATAAACATGGAAAATTTATTGAATTTAGGCTGAAATGCAGGGGGGAAAATTTTGAGATAGATGTTTTCAAGATGAACCTATCTATCTCAAACATGTTTGACTGTACAGTGGGTGATCGGTTAACGAACATAATCCATTCCAAGACTTTGTTCGCTATCCGAATTGTTCGTTAACCGATTATCGATTAATTGGTTCTGGAGACCCCCAAAATAAAAAAATATATACTTTCTTACTACCTTTATTTATATGTATTGATGATGATAAAAATACATACATACATAGTCTTGCGTTTTTATTAGTCGTGTTTTTTTCTGTTTGAAAGGGTTAAAGAATCTGTCTAATGTCGATTGCTTTTCTCTCTTCTTCAGGATTTTTCGTAAGTAATTAATAGCATTGCAATTGCAGAAATCCCCAAGCCTTAACCTGGTTTGGATGCCATTCTAAGACCGTTTTTCTGACATCTTCCCACTTCTTCAAAGGATCTTTAATATAAGATATCGGCATTAATCCTCTTTTTCAGAAGAAAACATATCTCGCCGAGTTTCTTGGTGTTCTTCATTCAAGAGTTCTTGGCGTTCTTCTGTCGTCAGATCCATTTCGTGTTCCATTATGAACTGTTCGATATTCTTTATTTCTCAGATGTGATTTTTGTTACTCCTTTAGCTGCTTGAGTCTTCTTGATTATACAGTATGTTTCTTAAATAAGATTGAACTTCAGCCTACTGTAGACCTGTTTACGCCATACTACCCAGCAACATTAGGCATCTTCTGCCCACTCTCTACCTTTGCTATTATACTCTCACCTTTCGAAAAGAAAAACAGACGCAAAACTTAACGAGTGTCTACCCAACAGTCTCACGAATACATAAAATAATTGTTTTGTCAAAAAAATAAAAGGCTGAAATTACAAGGAAGAGTTTCAAAGTTCGGAGGAATAATATCCGATCGGTATATATTGGCTTGAGCGTCGATGTTGACGTCTCCCACACTCCGAAAAGTTTCAAATTGTTGCCCGAAGACAAGGGAAGACCAATCGGTATTCATTAATTTACGTCGCTTCTTCTTGTGTTTGTTCTGTGGGGTTTGTTTGTGTTTGTTCTGTGGGGTTTGTTTGTGATAAAAATCTTTCGCGAAAGTGTTTGTTATCCGATTTGTTTGTTATGCGATCTGTTCGTTAACCGATCTCCCACTGTATATAATTTAAATAAATAATGCTAAATTGCTTTTACTGACATCAAATATTTGAATAAAAACAGACTTTATACCAAAAAGTGAAATGTTACATTTGAGATATCAAATGAAATCTTAAAGAAAAAAATTTGCTTTTTTAAGGGGTCAGATTTTACTTTTAGATGCCATGTAAAACAATTTTCTAAGCAGTAAATTTTAAACTTCTATATATTCAAAGCTAGAACTACTTAAAATAAGTAAGACAAAGGTTTTGTCTTATTTTAAGTAAATTTTAAGCAACATCTGCCTGTTTTTTTAAAAAAATGTTTATTATAATTAATTTCCTTCATATTATTTAAAGAAATGTTGAATATTTTTGTTTTGTTAATAGTCATCAGTATTTAACAGGAAGGTTGATTTTAAAATTTGCAAATTATCATATGCAAATTATTTCTATTCAGTTCAAACTTGTTATTAGCTTTGTGACAACCAACAATAATCTTTCAATTTTTTTTCCAAAGTATTTCATGATGATCACTTTTCTTGAAATAATTTTTTTTCTTGTCAATTTTGATCAAAACTATAATGAACTTAAAACATTTATTACTTTAGACTATTAATACTGAAAGCATTGTCTTTAACATTGACAAGATTTTTAAAGATTAAGATTTATCTAAATGCTTAATTTGTCAATTATTAGGTTTTTAAGAAAGCATAGCTTAAGTCTTATATCTTATTACATAGTACAGTTTATTATACAAGTCTGATCACAGATAATTTAATATTAGCTTAGAACAATTTGTCAAATTTTTTAAAATAAACATGATGATATGATGATTATATTTATTTAAATACAATAATTAACTTTTATTGTATAATCCGTAAGTGACATTATTTGAACTGCTTTATGAAATGTTTGTGGGATAGTTGACCCTGTTACTTAAAACTACTGATTTTTAGCCTTCAACCTTCGTAATTTTTAGCCTTAAAAAAGCAGTAACTGGGAATTGCTAAAAATTCATTGTAAAAAAAATAACAGTATAGATGATATTGCAGTGCTTTACATTTTTAAGAATTAATAAGTAATGGAACTTATGTGAAGTTTATCATCATCATTCAGATTTTTCATAACATTAAGAATATAATTGAAAAGCAATGCTCTAGGAGGAAAAATTTTTGTCAAGACTTCCTAAATCTAATTTCAAAAATTTGCAGTCCTTTAATTTATAATTTAATTAGTTTAAATGAATATTATGTATAATAATGTATTTTTTAAAACTGTAAATGTTAATTTCTAAACAGTTCATAAATAATGTTTAAAGTTGTGTTAACAAAATGTTTAAATAAGATTCACATCTTTAATAGCTATTGACATCCATAATAATAATACTGAGCAGTACAGAGGTGAATTACACTAGAGAAATGAAAGCAGTAAAATATTGTGCTTATTTTTATTTAAACTTTCAAGTACCAAAAAAAATTAATACTTTTCATTTATAAGGAATATGTTTGCTATAAATAACATGAAAACAAATATTTGTGTTCTTTACTGATTATTTAGGTGTTTGTGTTATTTGTTTCATATATGATCAGTTTGGAGTTGTGATTAATATTAGTTGTGTTTTAATGGTTTTCAATGCATTTAATTCAAATAAAAAAGGAAATTGAAAATTGTCTAAGAATATTTAAATGGTTTACAGCTCTTTGACTGACTGACAGATTTCACAGTTTCAATTGCTATTGCCCTTTAGTTTGAAATGCTGTTCTAGAGCATGTAGTGATATAACGAATAAAAGAAAAAAAAAATGTAATCTTATGGCTTTCTCTAATTCAGTTGTTGTTCACAAGAATTAGTTACAAATAATCAGAGAAAATTTTAAAGAAACAAAAATTGAATTTATCCTTGCATCATTGTGGCTAATTGTGTAATTAATAATTTTAATGCATGGAAGTTTTACTATGAAGGAACACCCCACACACAATTAGGTGTAATGTGGTTTTATTGCAAGTGCAGGTTGCGCATGCTTTGACAACATCGCTACAAGAGCGTGGTGTTCTATTTTTGATATTGATGTTCGAAGATTTGAATCGCATCTATTTGGTTCCTGTTCGATTTCACACTGTTTGAATTTTTATAACAGTGGCCTGATGAAGACCCTGGTAGGGTTGAAAACGTTTGCTTAAACGAGTATCACTGGAGATTTGGAAGGTTTTTATACAGGTAGAAGGAAATATATTACCTCCAGTATTTGATAGGAAGTTCAGTTGTTAATAATTTTAATCATAAAAGCGATAGGTTCAGCAGCAGTTTTAAAGATAGCTACAAAAACAAAAATAACAGAATACTTACCAATGCAAAAAATAATAAAAATTAATATTAGACAGAAGAGGATCTACAATATAAAAATAGAAACAATATACAGTTGACCCCTCTATAACGCAGGTTCATATAATGCGGATTCGTATATCGCGGCAGAAAAATTGCGACCATATTCATATAAAGACGCTAAAAAAGAGTCGTAAAATGCGGTAAAACATCATTGCTGACTTGTGTTGCGACAGGATTGGTCGAATCTGGACCAATAGTGGACAAGCAGCTGAACTACTTGCACGCTACGGAGAGTTTAGGCGGGTAAGTTGAGTTTACTATCATCTGTACAGTATATAAATTAGGTACTGTAAGTCTAATACAGTAATACCCCAACTTACGCTACCCCGACTTATGTGAACCCGGAGTTACGCGATTTTCAAATCTTGTCGATTCGCCTTTTGTTTGAGCGTCATGCAACTCTTGATTACTCACTCCCCCCACACTATTGTTCGGCTTACATGTTCGGACGTATAGCTACAATTTATTTCATGTTATTTATTTCTGTGTTTGTTATATCTACGGAGACTCGAGAGAGACTACTATGTCATCCAGACGAAGTACAACTGATTCTTCTGCATCAAGCAAGAAAAGAAAAACTTTATCTTTGGAATGTAAAGTTAACATTATTAATTAATTAAAGACTTCGATACACAAATGAAAACTTGTGAATTGGCAAAGAAGTTTGATCTACCGGAATCGACAGTCAGAACAATTATAAAAGGTAAAGAAAAAATTCTCGAAGCTGCGAAAAATGCTCAATCTTTAAATTCAAGCATTCATAAACATCACTGTATTATCTCTGAGATGGAGACAATGTTAAAATTATGGTGTGATAATCGAGTAAATGTGAAAAATTGTATAATAATATAATGTGTTATACACATGTATTATCTNTAAAGATTTTGCATATCTTTTGCAAAAACATTTAAATTTTCAAAGCCTACTACTAAGCCTACTATTTTTCCTAATTATTTTTAAAATTCCAAGCATTAATAGTTTCTTAGAATTACTTTGGAATAAAAGAAGTAAATACTGCGGTGTAAGTAGCGTATTTGCATTTATTTCTTCTGTACTAACAAAATTGTATGTAAGAAGAAATAAATAAAAAAAACTAAGTACGAAAACTTTATCTTTCTTATTTCACTTTTCAATACGATATTCGGTTATACATCAATTTACTTTTTATTATATTCTGAAGGAAATTTTGCATAATTTGGCGGCCCCCGGCAAACTTCTTATGGACCCTCAGGGATCCGCGGCCCTCTGTTAAGAAACACTAATCTAGAAAACCAATGGCTAGTTCTATGCAGAATTCACCGTCTTGAGTTCGAGATTACGGAAATCATGTGATCTGATGAAAACAAACTTTATTAACGACTAAAGCAACAAGTACGCATACTACTGTGAATACGCACGTGTATTTAATGAACTTTGGAATTTGTTGGAACAATAAGAATTTGCGAAAAATGGCAAAAATAATTAAATGCCAGATTTCTTCCATAAAAATAAACGAATTTTCTCTTCAATTCATTAATGAATAAAGTGTTTCAAAAGACAAATCATTTTATCCTCGTGATATTTATCTCTTGCCAGTAAAAAGGGAAAATATTGTAAATAACAAGGAAAATACTTTGACTTGTGTAAGTTGTTTCCTTTTGTGTAATAAATATGTATTTAGTAAAAAATCCCTCAAAATTAATTCATACACAGTAATATTTGATTTACTAAGTTTTCATTTTAAAATTCTCATTTATCTGTTTCGTTTAGAATAACACAGTAGAATCTTTCTAGTGATAGTTGAACTGTCCTAAATGATGGATTAAGCTAATTAAATATTTTTCCAAAAGTTAATTCTGATGCTTTGATACTTTTCATTTATGATCAATGAGAAATTAAATTAAAAGTCTATTAATTTTAACCACTTCTTTCAGGGATATGACAAAGTGATTTTTAACTTTAGAATGTATGCATAAAAATCATACATTATTTGCATAAACACGACATAACCCAGGATTATCTTCATTTAAAGCTTTAAAAGATTTACATTAAAAAATATATCCTTTTCACAGTCCAACTGAGAAGTAACAGCAAATTGGCTTTAAGATATAACTAAATCTTCATTAAAACAAAGTTAAAAATGATCAAAATGCCAACCTTTTATTTTAGGATTCAGCACTTTCACAATAAAACAATGATAAAAATTTTCCGCAATATCTATAGTGTCTTGTAGCCATAGCATTTTAACTGCTTTGAACCTCTGGTGGTCCTTTTGGTTAATCACAAAAAATTTTGAATAAAAAATCATATATTATTTGCATAATTTTTTTAATATTTTTTCTTAGATAATAATGAGGAGCATAATTTATACAAATTCCTAGTTTCATGTATTTTGAAACTCCATTTACTGTTAAAAGTAAAATACAGTGATGCATTGTACTTTGAATCTAATTAGTTTCAGGAGTCTATTTGAACTCTAAATTGTTTGAAGTGTTAATCAGTTTTCATTGATTAACACTTCAAACAATTAGAACAAATGGAAAGTGAATTAATCCATTCCCAAAATGAGTATTGTTTTAATACCCATTTCAATAAACTTAAACAGCAAATATACATAATTTAAGGTAAAAATAACAATTAAATGCCCTAATAAAGTAAAGCATAAAAGCAATAAATAAAATGCATGTACCCTCATACAACATGGCACTTCTACAACACAATTCAGAAATTAGGGAGGAAATTTATTCGAGTAAGCATGCATATTGTTCAAATTTGTCTATGGATTTAGAATATTGAAATTTTCAATTTGTTATGTGCCTTTTGTCAGGTTTAATGAAAACTTTTTTCTTCCTCGTCATAGCTTTCCTATCAACTAGATGTCGTCGTTGCTTTCATACTATCACTGTGTTTTGTTTTTATAGGTTAATCTGCATATTTAGTAAAGTTTATTTAAACATTTTTAGTTACATATTATTAAACTTTTTCTAACCACAGGTTAGAAAATCATTCATAAAAGTGACGAATGAAATACAATAGTATCTTGGTACTTGAACTGTTCCTAACTCAAACAATTTGGTATTGGAACATAAATTCTTGAAAAAATTTCTTAGTACTTGTCTGAAGAAATGCAATCTGCTAGAACAAATTTTCAACTAATAACATATTTTTAGTTTGTCATCCATATAAAAACTTTGAAAAATGATGATGCTGATATTTCTGATCAAGATCAACAAAAAAAAAAAGCTCTGATGATGATGATGATACTTTGTAAAATGAAAATGCCTTTATTTAACTAAAATTAATATTAATGCATAATGCAGTACTTTTAATTGTGATTGTTAGTTAATTAGTGATTGGAAATAAATTATTGATTGCTTTAATAAAGATATTTCTCTTAGTAACAAAAAAGAATAGTATACTTTTAACTTTTGGAACCTAACTCAAAGTTTTGCATTAGTCCTTTGTTTTGTATAGCATGGATTCGCATAACACCTCCACTTTTTCAGAACATAACTACTGTGTTATATGAGGAATACCTATACATGAATACTGTATAATGAAATGAAAATTGCATTTACTGGTTGCACACCATTGACTTTGGCATGTTAAGCATTGCCACCAGATCTGCCACATATTTACTTATTGCAAAACATAAAAGTCATTTCTTTTTCACCTCAGTCATTGATACTACAATCTTTCTCTTAGGTTTTGTTGCTTCCAGACTCTTCTTGATGTCATGATTAACAGGAAACAGTTATGTATATAACCCAACACACCAAAAATAAAGTTAAAAAAGGCAATGAAAATCCATAAGCATAATGCAAGAGATGCCTTCACAGTGAGGGACAACTTGGGCACACAGTAGATGGTATTTATTCAGCAAGTGCATATTTTCATTGCATGTGTAAATGTAAAAGCATTGTTCAAACTTTGGGTCAAATTTCTCTCAAATGTAGTGTTCAAACTCTAGAATGTTTAAGGGTAGTTATTCAAAGTACAAGATACTACTGTGTAAATAAAAAATCAATTTTATGATAATGATGATTGTTTTTCATTTCTTTGAAATACAGAAGTAAGGGAAAAAAACCTTACTATGAACCAGAGAAATGAGATGGCAAAGTTGTTTGTCTGCTGCTCTGGAGATTAAAGTTTCAGTTCAAGTTGAATTCCTGGAAATTTTTGTGGACTGTGTCAAGATACATTAGTATCTGGCCTCTTGCCACTTGATCATCTATTGTGGGTGTGGTCAAATATGGTGGGAATATTAAAAAGCCCTCCCAGTTCCATTCTATTATTTCCAAATTAAAAATAAATTTAAATAAATTTATGAATATAACATAGCAATTCTCTTTTAAGACGATTAAAACTTTTATGCTTCAGACAAACCTTTTACAATAAGCCTTAGATGTACTGTACAGTACATACCATAATTAAAGTAGCTCACTTTTATTTTTAATCAATATTCTATTTGTATATTTTTTACTTTTATTTTAGTATTTTTAGTTAATCTTAGTTAATTATTTGTTTTGGTTGTTTTTCTTCCTGCTGTAATGTATTGAAGTCAATGATGGTAATGCTGCACTCTTAAAATTCTTAATCATTATTTGATTGATCACATGGCTATGGTTAAATCAAACACTCAGAGTCAAGAAACTAAGTTTAATGTTTTGAGAGTTGTAACTGAATGTAGGCTGAGTAATTTTCTACAATAAGGAAGATTTTTTTTTCCAGTTTCAATATCAAAATTCTTTGGTTTCATTTTGTCAACTAGTATTTGTAAATTTTTCTTGTCATCTGAGTCTTTTTGAGATTGTCTAGTAAGTGACATGAAGTGAGTTGATGCTATTAAAACATTTGATAACTTTTCAAATAACAAAAGGAATTTTTTTTATCAGTTTTATACATATTAAAACAGCAAGAGTGATTCCCTCTGGTCATTTTTCCTCCAGAGTATTTTTATTCTCTGAACACAAGTGCTATCAGGATGCATTTGGCATGAAGGTCAGTCTCATCTAGATTGTAACTGTATGACTCTTTGCATTTAACATTTCAATTGGTACTTGCAGATGGTATTTATAAAACAGCAATCACACATCGGGTAGTATATATTTAAACTTTGTACGCACCGATTATAGGTTCAAGTAGGTCATATTTTGTTAGATGGTATTTATTTATGAAGTTAGGATTAAAAATTTTTTCATCACAAATAACCTTAAAAACATTACGATGCTTTTGAAGCTAGTCCAGCCAGGAAGAATTTTTTGTAAAGTCAGTCATTCCACTGAACATGGAATGACTGACTTTACAATATCTTTTGCTTTGGTCAACAGTAATGGACTAGTGGTTGTTTTTGAATTCATTGCTTTGAATTAGATTGAGTTCATCTACACTATTGTTTTTGGAAAAATATATTTCCTTTCATTCAACTAATTTCATAATGCTTGATCTTGCCAAAGATAGAATGGAAAGTATAATAAAGAGAATCCTTCATTTAGTTTTTGTTTGGTAAATTGTATTAAAGTATTATTTCAGCAACCTGTTAGTGCTGTTTTCCCAAATTTATCATGACAACTTTGGTGTATTATAACTCTTCTTTTATTCTTTTTAAGTACCTTTTAACAAAATGCATTTTGGGCTTGTATAATTCCTCTTCAATTGCTTTACAGTTGTTAAAAAATTAAACTGTACAAAACAAAGGTACAAATAAATTCTGATTTTTAACATAACAAAATTACATCATTAATTAAAATACATAAATTAAGGTAACACTTACTTTTGTTATACATACCAGATTATTAAATACATATTTACTGTTGAAATCTTCAAAAAATAACATTATTAAAATCAATGAAACACAAACCACAAGATGATAGGCACATCCTAAAATCAAGTCTTATTTTATCGTTATCTTGGTGTGGTATGCAGATATGTATACTAAAATTCACACCTTCCTTTCACTTTCCAGCAATTCACTGGTTAAAAACAAACACTTTCAGCTACTTTCAGTGGCCTATGTGAGGTTAAGCATAATTTTATATCAAATGTCTACAGCAGGATCAAAGTTTGGATAATGCCATTTTTCTTTGATTTAATTCTTTGAATTAAAATATACTATATTTATGTAGAGATTAATATAGTTTTAACAGATTAA
>NW_019384921.1:447840-448585 GCF_000671375.1 Centruroides sculpturatus | reverse complement strand
GAAGGATTCACAGCATACAAGATTAGCCATCTCTAAAACTTCGTTCCTGTGGTGTATCAACTCTGAGTTTTCTTTAAACAAGAACGCCATTAACATTTTCAAACAAGACTCAATTTTAATTGAAGGGTATAAACTCTCGTAATCTAATACTGCTCCCACTTCCTCATCCATCAGAGCTATATCTTTAGCGAAAACTGCCGAAAAGATGGAAATATATAAGAGCAAGTTAGATGAAAAATGCATAAACGCCAGAGATGCGGAGGGCCTACCCTCAGCATGGAAGTACGCCGTTCAAAAACTTAAAAAACTTACAAGTAGCTCTNAGATGAAAAATGCATAAACGCCAGAGATGCGGAGGGCCTACCCTCAGCATGGAAGTACGCCGTTCAAAAACTTAAAAAACTTACAAGTAGCTCTTGAATTGTGCCATATCCGCAATCGCGATATGGAAACCTTAATAATTTTTATTGGTTAACAAATAGTAGCTTATAATATTATTTAGTAGTTTATGTTATTTATTTTTAAATTTTTGTATTTTTACGCTATAATTTTTATTTTAATTAGTTGCTACGATGTCGGTTTTATCTCTTTTAATTTGAATTTGGCGTTCTATTTTTGTTATTCCAAATTCGAATGTTTCAACCTGAGGATGATCTATGGAGTAGATCGAAAACGTTAGTTTTTAATAAACTCCCTTGGCAAAGAATAAGGTGTTCGTTACTTGATTAATTATTTTGCCGAGTAC
>NW_019384921.1:420016-437198 GCF_000671375.1 Centruroides sculpturatus | reverse complement strand
TCCCGTACGAGAACCAGCAGTTAGGAATAGAAAAGGAGTACATAGGAGTTACAACGAGAAACCTAGGAATAAGGGTCAAAGAGCATAAATACGATATTAGAAAAAGATCTAACGCAACAGTTCTGGCCCAGATGGCTCAGGCCCAAGGATCCGTAGTTAGATGGGAGGATGCGGAAATCATCAAGCAAGTGCACTCCCCAACTTTAGCGAAAACTGCTGAAAAAATGGAAATATATAGGAGCAAGTTAGATGAAAAATGTATAAACGCCAGAGATGCGGAGGGCCTACCCTCAGCATGGAAGTACGCCGTTCAAAAACTTAAAAAACTTACAAGTAGCTCTTGAATTGCGCCATATCCGCAATTGCATTATGGGAACCATAATGATTTTTATTGGTTAAAGGATAGTGGCTTATAATAATAATATTTTATGGTTGTATGTTATTTATTTTTACATTTTTATATTTTTACGCTTTTATTTTAATTAGTTGCTACGTTATCGGTATTTATCTCTCTGAATTTGAATTTGGTGTTCTATTTTTTGTTATTCCAAATTTCGAATGTTTAAACCTGAGGATGATCTATGGAGTAGATCGAAAACGTTAGTTTTTTTAATAAAACTCCCTTGGCAAAAAATAAGGTGTTTGTTACTTGAATAATTATTTTGCCAAGTACGTTTCTGTTCAATATCACTCACTTCTTTATAACCTCTTCTATCTTGTCCATGTTCTCTGCACATCCCATCAGAATTATTTCACATCCTACAGCACATCCTAATGTGCTGTAGGATGTGATGTAATCCTAATGTGTATATGTGTGGAGCCAAAAGAACTATTAGCTCCTTTTGTCCCCCCTTTTAAAACTATATGTATATCTTCTTATGAGTCATGTTCGTTTAACCGTCACTATCTCAGGACTGAAGAGGGGCATTAAGTCCAAAATGCATATCCATCCACACCAATAAAACAACCTTCTTCCTCTGAAAGTGTTCCTGTGTGATATGTTCTCAACAGCAACATTGTGCTAAGAAAATACATGAAATATTCTTATTTTAAGCTGCTAAGCATTTTAAAAAAAATCACATTCCTTGTTATTTTAATTGGCATGTTTTGTTTTTATTGTAGATGCTGTAAATGTAGGGAAGATTTCATACTACCATTTGACAGCACTTCCCCATATACTACACATTTCTGTTTAGGACAGTTGTCAGCAACTACATAGGAAAATCAATATTTCATGTATTCATCACAGTGTTTTCTCTTTTTCCTCCCTGCAGAACTGAAGACTGTGCCCTTTCAGTGTTCTGCACCAAAACATTACACATGTCTTGAGAAGTGCTTGGTGATTGATCACTATTTTACTGTACTGGCTTTCAACCATTGATCCATCTGTTTTTTTGTTATGGCAATGCAGCACTTGGCGATCTGCCTAGTGAGGATACCTTCTGGGAGGTCTTTTAAAGGTAACTGGCCCCTATTTAGGTGTTAAAGATGTGAAAAAAACCCAGAAAACGCCATGTGGCTAGCCCGTCCCAACAAGGAAAGAACCCAAGACTGAACTACCAGTGTTCTGGGAACAAAACCACTCGGCCACTGGTGGGCCAAAGCACTAATCCATATCTAATTGTAAATAAATTTAGAAATTTTACTTTTGAATTAAAACAATGATAAAAATTACTGTACAGAAATTGATATTAATTAATAATAAAACATGTATAATCATGTGGCAGCACAAAATGCCTGCAAATTGATTAAATTAAATATAAAATAAATATCATAAAAACTAACTAAAAACTCTTTTGTTTCCTTCTTAATTTCTGACTCCATCGAATTTTATAATTTTTTTGGAATAACTAAAAACTTACATTTAAACGTGTAATGTAAACAAAATTATAGAATTTAAAATGTTAGCACCAGTAGAATTGTAATAATACAGTAGACCCCCCTATAATTACGGTTCCTATAAAACTGCGAAAAAATTGCGATGGTATCCGTAAAAAAAGGTAAAAAACTCCTATAATTACGTAAAACGTCATCGGGCAGCCGAACTACTTTCCCGCCGTCCGTAGCGCCACGCTACGGAGAGATTTCTATCGTCTGGACAGTATTATATAAATTATATATAAATTAGGTACTGTACATATANAAGCCACGCGTGTTTTTCGTGCCCTCCTCTGTCAAAGCTCTGCTGTAAGATTATGTATTCAACACTAAAAGTTTGTATTCTTATTCGGTTGCAAAATTTGTACTTTTGGTTCATTATTTTTGGTTCATTACGATTTCATCTAGCATCCTAAATCAATTTCCACCAATTACCAAATGGATAAAATCTGAACAGTGGTTGTGGGTTCGGGCCTCACCAACGGGCGAGCCACGTGGGTTTTCTTCACTTGTCTAATATCTAAATAGGAGCCAGTTTTCCATGGAAAGTCCTTCGAGAGTCATCATTCCTTGGCAGATTAATCCAAGAATCGGGTATTTTGGTTGAAGTTGAGATACACGACTTACGTCCACTAATCTTGATATCTAAAAAAATACAGTCGACCCCCCTATAATTACGGTCCCTATAATTACGATTCCTATAAAACTAAAAAAAAATATACGTATTTTGGAAATGTTGAGTCGGATTAGTCTAGAATCAATTAATTTTATGGAAGAAAACCTTTCAAACAGCCGTAGTCCGTAAACTTGACACGTGTCGGGCTGTGATTGGAAGGACTCTTAAGAAATTGGATTCCTAAAGAATGGAACGTATCTATGATCTTATAGGGGGGGGTCAACTGTATAATGTTCAGTAAGTTTTGTGTTGCATGTTTATCAAATAGTGGTGCCTTAGTCAGCACCGTACTATTACATGCAAAAACTTTTTTATCGAAAAGTGTTGGAGGATGGACACACAAATATAATAAAAATATAATTATGTTTTTATTTAAAACTAAGAATCAAGTGCTGTGATGTTGCCAAAGGCCTCAACACAGAATCCAAATATTCTTATAGTACATCTTCCATTATTAATTTTTTTCATGTACCCCTAAACCACCAAGCATGTACCCTCAGTTGGGAATCACTGGTCTAAAGCCTAATTTACACAAAGCATAAGCAGCTGACATCATATCTTGTGTAAGCCTGTATTGTCAAAAGCTTAATGATTTACATTAGGAGTACTTGAGTATATTCAAACCTCTCTTCACCAGGGATGTGGAGTCTAAGTAGAGTTAGTGAAAATGGACTGATTCCAGCTCTGATTCCATTTCTTTTATTATGTACTTTATATTAAGTTCCTAATAGAAGTGTTTACTTCTTATCTTTTATTACAGGAGCCTCTTGTAATATAAGATCCTATTTTATGATAATTCCCCTACTTCACAATCTTTCTTTGCATATCACTAATTTACTGTTGATTTTCTTTTCAGAAACTTATATTCAGTTACATTCTGTGTTAACTAATTCTAAATTTTTATTGTGAAAAAACCTATACAAAATGGCTAAAACAACTTAGATTTAAACTAGTTTTAAATTGGGTAGAATAACTAATACAGTAGAGTCTCGAAAACTTGGCCTAATGTGGACTGAAGGGTGGCCAAGTTTGTGAAAATGCCGGGTATTCAGAAATGGGGTTAAAAAAGGATAAGTATGCGTGTTTCCTCAGAAAATACTGTACTGTACTTGTATGTATTGTTTGCTTGAGAATACAACAGAGAATAAACTGCCCAAATACCCTTAAACAAAAGAAAAGACTGTACATACTGTACTTTATGAAAGCACAGAGCCTTTACTACATGAAAATGAAAATTAATGAATACACAGTGTATAGTAATTTAACTGATAAGACAAACCTCAGAAAAGCATAAAGCTGTCTAGAATGAAAATTATCTAGCCGACTTTGCAAAAACTGGCTACTTTTTTTTAAAGAAATGAGTAATGTCCTGTTGTCTTCTGCACTGCACTCTGCGTTTTGCTGCTTCATCACGAAGACGACGAAGGAACAGTAAGTCCATTACCGATGCACCTTGTTGTTCAAAATACTGAAGGGCGGTTTCGACAGCCTTTAGTCCCTCACTATGTGATATTTTAGGAGCTTGTACAGTGGAGTCCTCAACGTCAACATCTTCATTATTTTCCAGCATTTTTTCATTAACTGTGACAGCAGCAATAATTTCTGCATTGGACATAATGTTTTGGTCGGTATCGTTCTGGAACCACTGTTCGATGTCATTTTCATTGGCTTCTGCACATCCAGGAACTCTTTTCAGGAGGTTGAGTAAGTTTACATTTTCTGCATCATCATGTTCAATGAACTCATTTCCCTCGTGATCAAGAAGTTTTCGCCAGGAACGAACTAGTATTAATGACTCTAACTCATTCCAGGCGTCTGCCACCCAGCCAACAACATCCAATAGGTTAATTTTCTTTAAGTTCTGGAGGATAAGACCTTGATCATTATCGTTTGCAGAAAGAAGGGAGGATAACAGCTTGTGCCTATATCTTCTCTTGAGACTAACCAAAACTCCTTGGTCCATTGGCTGGCATAACGCCGTCACATTGGGTGGTAGAAACATTGCTCGTATGTCCCCATTTTTTAACTCTTCAATGTCTGGATGCAAAGACGCGTTGTCCAAAATCAGAATAGCCTTCCTTGGCAGGTTTTTAGATTTTAAAAACTGCTCAACCGATGGAACAAATACTTCATGAAACCATTCTTTGAAAATTGCACAGCTCATCCAGGCATGTGACTGGTTTCGATACCAAACTGAAAGTTTACCCATTTCAATGTGCTTAAACGCACATGGTTTCTTTGATTTTCCTATGAGACCAAGCTTTAATTTGTGCTCACCTGTTGCATTACTGCATGCTAGGATTGTTACCCTCTCCTTGCTTGTTTTAAAACCTTGGGCTGATTGTTCTTCCTTGAAAGCAAGACTTTTCGCTGGTAGCAGTTTATAATTTAACCCTGTTTCATCACATTTGTACAATTGCTCTCTGGTCAAACCTTCAGCTTTGATAAATTTCTGAAAGATTTTTTTAAACTGAGACATACCCTCTATGTCCCCAGATAGTTTTTCCCCACAAATACTAAGCTGCCGGACTCCATAGCGTTTCTTCCAGCGATCAAGCCAGCCAGTGCTTGCAACAAATTTAGGATCGTTGTCTTTTTTAAATTCTTCGTAAAATTTCAAGGCCTTCTCTTGCAAGATTGGCCCACTAATTGGTGTGCCCTTCTTTCTTGTTTGGCGAAACCAAATGTAAAGTGCTTCGCTTACCTCATTAAAGTCACTTTCCTTCATACTTTTCCTTTCTTTCAATGTTTCTGTACACATTCTGCTAACACACCACGACTCGATTTCTGTCCGCTTCTTCTTCCAGTCTCTAATCGTACTTTTGCCAACTCCCAAGTCCTTAGCCACTGCACTGACACTTTCTCCCTTATCCAATCTCTTTAATGCCCTCAACTTTTGTTCCATAGACATGTTCACTTGTTTTCTTTTAACAGAAGATGCCATCGCAGAGTACTGTTGTTGTGATGGAATCGTTTAGATGTACTGTTTCCGCACTTTTCCTCTTTTTCACACAAGCAATGGTTGTTGCCGTAGAAATACGGATCGAGAAATGACCACTAGTTTTGAAAACAGAATAGATGATTGGCCGTCGATCATTGGACGATTGCACGGACCTCCGATAGGACTATGAAGTGCTCATTGGTCAATCAGCACTATCTTCATTCCATATAAAAAGATTGAGTTTAGGCGGGAGAGTTAAGTTCGCCTAAATTCGTTTTCGCCCTGCCAAGGTGTGGCCGAGTTATCCGGACTGCGGGTTATCGAGTGCCGAGTTTTCGTGACTCTACTGTAACATGTTATAACTAGATTTTTGTAATATATTGTTTGATTTCTTCAAATCTGAAAATAAGCAAATTAGAAGTACTTTACAAAATATACAAAGTACAATAAATGTAAATAAGAGGATGACCATCAAATTCATATCTACCCTAAGAAATTGTAACAGAAAATATTGGACATTTATTCATAAAATATGAACAAAAAGCTAAGAGGAGATGCAGAATTTGCAAGGTCAAACAATGAATTAATAAAATATTTCTCTCTTTATAATTTCAATTACAAAATCAAAAAAATTAAAAGAAAAAGTCTAGAAAATAATTTTTTATAAAAAATAACAAAATGAATTAATTAAAATTGATTAGTAAAATATGTAAATATAGCAGTAACCCATTAAAAATGGCAATAAAATAAATAAAATCTATCAGTCGTTTGGTAAAATTGATAATTTTGTTAAACTTAATGGTAAGCAAAATCTCACTATTAAGCAGTTTAATTTTTTTCCTCATCAAAAATGATGAGATGAGATAAGAAATTAAAAATTATGTTTTTACTTAAAGGTATACAAGCTTTACAAACTACATTTTTTTTATCGTGTCATTTTCCATAAAGACTTGTTTCTTAATAATTTGTCACATTATCCCAAATTTAAAATGGCCTATAAAGTTCTTATTATTTCAGAAACTTATAACAAACATCACAAAGCTCAATATGTATATAGAAACATCACCAAATACTCGCCTAAATAATTGGGCAATAACTACTAATTTAGTGGTTATAGCCGATTATTTAGGCAGTCATTTGGTGATGTTTCAGAAACTTAATCCTAATTTATCCAATTTTGTTAACCTTTAAATTTGGACATGCACCATCTGCCAAAATTGTTATATTTGATTTAAAACTTCTGGTGAAGAAAGTTTTCTACCATGAATAATTCAAAAATATGTAGTTTAAAATATGTCTAAAGAATAAAGCTTCATACAGCACACCAGCCTATAATCAATACAGAAGGAAACACGAGAAGTTATTAATTAGTTGTATATAAATTTTTGGGTGTGGTAAAGATTCACATATTGGCCGCGTTCGGCAGACCCAACAGTTGTAACCGAACAAATTGGTAGCCCTTATGAAGCAACCTGGATCTGCAGAACGATGAGTGATGAATGTGTTGGAACAAAAAGCCTCATCAGTCAGTTTCAGATAGCAATAGTTAGCGTAAATAAAAGATTCCAACAAACGTGACGTTAAAACATCAAACACATTCCAAAAGAACGCTACCATAGAGGGCGTTCAGCAAAAAATATACTCAACAGCTCCGGAACTGTTGAGTCTGCTGAATGCAGCCATTGTTTCTTCTCTTGTTATGAAAAAATAAAAAATCACCATTAAAATATGAGTTCATTCAGACATTTATACAAATATTAAAGCCAATTTAAGGACTGGCCATATTATAAGAAAGAATTGTTACTTTCTGATTAAATATCTCACCAAAAATTTCTGAGTTTTTGAGATAATTTAATGGGTCCTGAACTCTCAGTTCAAATTTTTTGCTTCTTAAGATTCTAATAATGACCAAGAGGAAAAGTACGGATTATCCTGACGTTGAATTAGCAATTCAATTAATCTTTGTATGGAATAATACAAGTATTTGTATGTTTGGTTCAGATACACGAGTTCACTACCCGGAAGATTATCATCATTTAAAAAAAAAAATGCATTAATTTCTTATGCATTAAATTTAGAAATATCTTACGTATTGTGCTAAATCCTGTATGCTTTTAGGATCTGGTATAGCTTCTTCATTAGTTTTTTTATTAGCATCTTTTTTCATCTCTTGACTTTTCTGCACCTGTGTTTCGTTCGCTGGATCCGCCATTTTGATTAGAAACAGCGACGCTTAGCAGGAATTTATTCAAAGAATTATTCGATTGATGAGTAAACGAAAAATCATAAACAGTTAATTAATAATTTCATTAAAAATAATTACGAGTATATTAGATAGACTGTTTATTATACTAAATTGATTTTATAAGAACGTTAATAATAAATATTAAAATAATATTAATTCAAACGGAATAAAATTATACTATATAACATTTATTACGAATTAGGTGCAATTATAATATTCATCGGTATTATAAATGTTTTTTCCGAAAGAGTTCGCTAGAAGCAAAGTATGACCACGAGTACACGTTGTTCAAACGGGATAAAATAAACTTGTGTAACTATGGACGAAAATAATTCTCAAAATAAAAATTTTTATAGTATTTTATTACCTACGTATAACGAAAAAGAAAATCTACCTATAATAGTATGGCTGATTATGAAATATATGACAGAAAGGTATGAATAAATAATTGTTTATTATTAATCGAGATTAGTATTTAATTCTTCTTGACAAGAAACACTGTAAATACGATTTGATCTGTAATTTTTATTTATAAATTACGATAATATATAAGTTGTAAAAATATAAAAATATATCACAGGTTTGATATAATATCAGTTATGCGGCTTGTCATTTTTATTGAATAATTTTATTTGTTGAATTTTACAGTCAAAATATAACATTAATACATTCATAACAAACTAGGATTTTAGTTTATATAATATTCATTGTATATTTTTTCCAGAATTAATAATTGATATTGTCAACAAGTACTTGTTTTAACACAATTTTAATTTCATCACTTTCATTACTGGTTTAAAATTTACATGATTTACATTACAGCATTTAGATTACTGATTAAAAATTTCATTGGCTGCGTTCAGCAGACTCAACAGTTCCAGAGCTGTTGCATATTTTATTGCTGAATGCCCTCTACAGTAGCACTGGTTTGGAACATGTTTGGTATTTTGACGTCACATTTAGTAGCATCTTTCATTTATGCTACCTATTGCTAGCTGCAACTGACCAATGATGGCTGCTTTTTTGTTCGGAAGCATATATCGCTCATCGTTTGGCAGATGTAATTACGTAACAGCTACCGATTGAAATGCTTTTGCTCAGTTACAACTGTTGAGTCTGCTGAACGCAGCCATTATCATCTATCCACTATTTCAATCAATTAGTATTGGGTCAGTTTAGTTAAAATTCTCCATTTATCCTATCCTACCATATCTATTTACAATCCTCTTTCAGTTCCAATTGATTTCTCAGTTGATTTAAAAATTTATAGAATGGTTATTTCTATTATCAGTATAATAGCAAAATATATATTGCTGTTTAAAATTAAATTCATTATTAATGGAATTGTCAACTGCAGTATGTATTAATCAGTGGTGTGCCGAGAATGGACTATGGCATGGTTGTTCAACTTTTTTTCCTAATGGGCCAAATTAGGAATTTAGGTATATTCAGTGAGCCACAAAAGTACTTTATATAAATGTATGCTTTTAAAAAGTTCAAAATGTGAATATCAAATTTTAAAAACAAATATATAATTACAAAAATACTGTATTATTTATTGACAGTAAAAAAACAAATTATACTCACACAAAATAAAAATAAATTCAATGCGATTTTTGACATTTCCTTCCTTTTATAATATTGTCAATATCTGCTTTTATAGTAAGCCACAAAAGTACTTTATATAAATGTATGCTTTTAAAAAGTTCAAAATGTGAATATCAAATTTTAAAAACAAATATATAATTACAAAAATACTGTATTATTTATTGACAGTAAAAAAACAAATTATACTCACACAAAATAAAAATAAATTCAATGCTATTTTTGACATTTCCTTCCTTTTATAATATTGTCAATATCTGCTTTTATCTTACTAGTCTTTAAAGATTCTAAGAATGTTAGTTAAATGGGAATTACTCAACCTATTTCTCTTAGCAGTTTTGATGATTTTCACTCGCAAAAAGAATTGTTTACAACAGTACTGTATGTACTAACCCACATGCATAACAGTTCTCTAGATAAAACAGTTTTTGAACACAATTATGTCATTATGACTTCAAAGTGTATCCAGTGAAACAGGAATAATTTTTACAATATACTTTACCAAAATAAATGATAATATACCTAAAAAAATTTAGGGTGCAGTGGGCTGCGGGTAGTCGCATTAGGCTAGTCCCCTACATTCTTTGAAGTACTGTCTAAATATTATTTTTAAAGCATTGTATTTGAAATCTTTCACTTGAAAAATGTGTATTTTTCCCATCTGGCCTCCCTTCCTTTACGCTGAGTTGAACTATTCCCGTGAGCCAACCTGAACACTCCTCAGAGCTCCTTTAGTTAATTCATCGACAGGACTAGCTTGCAGACATGTGTTCCCATTGTACTGTTATATTCAAAGGAATATCATATATAATAGGTAAATGCCTCACCTCATTTTTATTTCAGAGGTTCAATGGAATTAAGTTAACTCTATTCTGTCAAATCTCACAACTCTGTGAGAAAATGTTTATCTTCCTGTTTATCAATTAATTTATTTATATAACAGGCATTGTCTTGAAACTTTTTCACTAGAAAATAGACACTTTCCTCTGTTTTATAGTACAAATTTGTAATTTTGTATTAATTTTTATCTACAGCAATTGATTATGAAAATTAATTATGTTCAATTACATGTTTTTTTTTCTACAATACTTTAGTTAAATAATTAACAATACATAATTTTGTTTTAAAATTATTCAATTTTAAATAAAAATTTAATTTTTTTTCTTAGTGAATATGATTTTGAAATTATAATTGTTGATGATGGAAGTCCGGATGGTACTTTATCTGTAGCAGAACAATTACAGAAGATTTATGGAAATGATAAAATTGTAATAAGTATCTCATATTTATTCTATTAGTGATAATTATGCAATTTAAATTTTAAAGAAATGAATTTTAGTGTATCATGTTTTTTTTTAGTCCTAAAAACTTAATAATTCATACATTTATTTTATTGTGTGTGGTTTTACCAGAGTAAAGTATAGAGTACAGTCGACCCCCCTATAACAGTTAATTCCATTTTATATGAATTCCATGTTGTACAAGTCACTTAGATTTTACAAATACGTGTGCCGGGCTGTGAACTGCTCACTTAGTTGTAAAATCTAAGTGACTCGTACAACATGAAATTCATATAAAAACGGAATTATCAGCAGTGTTATAGGGAGGTCAACTGTACTTGCACTCCAGACTTTTTTAGCTGATCAATTGCTAATGTGCATGACTGTGTATTCTCATTTTGTAACAGACAAAAACAAACGATATCTTGAGTTTATTGTACAATTAATCATCTGGAATTGAGTTAATTTAGTTATAATTACAAGAAGGAAAAAAATAATTTTTTATAATTGTTTTTTGAATAAATTACTGATAACTTAGTGACAAAATTATCAAAATGGCAAAAAGTTATGAAATATATTGTTTAGCTGTCAAGTGCCTTAACTGTAAAGCAGCAGTTCCCAACTTATTTTTTATCATGGAATCCTTTTCACCTTAGTAAAAAATGTTGGAACCCTGACAATATTTAACCCGGCATGAATGAGGTGAGAAATTGTCACACCAGCTATGAGGTGGGTAGGAGATACCCGAAACTTCGATGCAGAATTTTTTATACTATAATTGTGTAAAAAGTATTTTTTCACTTGGGATAATAAAAATAGTATCTATTCAACAAGATGAGTAAATAAAATATTATGTTTAATATTGAAAAGCATTTTTTTAATTGAAATAAAGTGTCTATATTTTCCTTGAAAAACTACAAGTTTTGGTAGTTTAAAATTTTTTTGTATAAAATTCTAACAAAATTACAACTTATTTGGTTAATCAACATAACTATAGTATATTTCAATTATAAAAATAGAAAAAAAACTAAAAGTTCTTATGAGATCAATTTGCACAGCACCAACATTACACCTACAAATCAACACAATCTCCACCATAAAAATTGCATGCTTCATACATATTGGCTTCTCACACTTCGAACAGCAATGTTTTGTTTTTCTATCTGTTTTTTTAGTACAGGCACCGCACCTGACATATTTACTACCCACTTTTTTGGAAACAGGTAATGAAGGTTCTCCCAGATGATCAGTAATCACTTTCGAGTTTCCCTTGGATAATGCATGTTTTGTTGTCTAATGCGAAGACTATCATCTGAGAAATCTAAAAATACTATAAATAACTATAACTCATAAACTTACTGTTAACTCAAAAATGTAACATCGACTATGAGGTTGGGTGTGACGTACCCCAGTCACCTTTGCTCATGTGTATCTCCCGCTGATGCAGGCGCAACACTAAACTCAACACTGCACCTCGTCTTCTACTCCCTTATCTCCAGCTACTGTGACGATAGGATTTCCATGACAAAAATAACATTAAATAATCTGCCTTTAAAATCTTCTTGGGTATGACATACCCCGCCTCACTCACGCCAGGTTAAGATTATAGATAAAATAGCAAATAAAAATACCAAAAACAATTTATTGAAGAAGAAAAGCAGATTAATAATGGAAAGTAAATGTTATTACTTAATTCAAACTGACAATTAATGTGAAGGATTAAACTTTTTTTTCAATATTTTAAATAATGCTACTGCCTATATTTGTATCTTCATTGGTAGCTGCCTTTTCAGTCTCCTTGTTACTAGAAACATTTGAAGTACTTGCTACATTTTTTCTTCAAAGCTCTTCTCTCAGCCAACACTCCATGGTATTTTAATTTGGGATATACACAATATTGAAAGCACTATAAATCTATACAATTCCCACTATTTTATTATATTGAAAAAATATCACAAAATGAATGCAGTGCAAAACTAATAATCTTTGACTAATATGTCTGCTTGTATGCTGTATCATTCTGTTCCAACACACTACAATGATGGGACATTAATTAACCCCTTCACAAGCATCTGATGTGAGTGTCCTGTCACTGGTATCGAAATATGTACAGTATCATCAGACATCTGACTGGCCACTCTTATCATTATATTAAATAGGTTTGCAATGCAGTACAGATATCGACAAATTAAAGCATGTTTAACGACTATTATTATTTATACATTAGATACTTTTTAAGGTTACTTTTTAAGTGATTTTCTAGCTTTGGTTTAAGTTTTACCATTTTTATGGTTTTCATTATTTTGTCAAACATTAAATCATGATTTTGGTTTGTTCTGTTACGGATAAATCAGTCCCTGTTGTTTACTGTATAAAGTTATACATAACTCTAACATGTATATAGGATGTCATAAGAGGATTTGATCCAAGACTAGAACAATTGCACCTCATGTCCCAATTCTGTATTGGCACATTCATACATCACTACACTCAACAGATTTTATTGTGGAACCTTAAATTTTGTTGGTGGAACCCTAGGGTTCTGTGGAACACAAGTTGTAAACTCCTGTTACTTTAAAGTGAAAACTTAAGATAAAAATATTTAAATTTTTTCATAATGCAGAAAAGTCATTTTACTTAATGTAGCAATGATAAAAATAAAGTAAATAATAAGTTAATAACTTAGAATATTAATTAAACTTTGTCAAGAAGTGTTTAATAGACACAGCTATAAAAAATGATAATTTTAAAATAAAATTGAATTTTGACATTTGGCAATAACAAATAATGGAATTGTAAATGATTATTGCCAAATGTCAAAATTTCTTTGTATGATTTGGAATTGTAAATATGTCAATTTTGCAGAAAATTGTAAAAAAGCTGAGGAGGGACCATAAGTCCAAAATGCATAGTATTGAAAATAAATTGATATATTAAGGCTGGTCATGTCTGATGATGGTGTGATAAGTCTAGAAATAAAGATGCCATCATAGAGCTCACCAACAGTTTAAACTAGACAAGAATCATATATTATAGTACTTACATTCTTGATAATTTATTGTCATATGTCTTCACTATTACAATACATGCAGCAATTTAACAAATTATCAGAATTTTTAAAATATCATTATTACTTACTATAATTTAAATGTTAAGTTTTTTATTCAAATAATGAAGTACAACAAGCCTACATTTACATTTTCATTTAGTGGAGCACTCCCTCTGACCTGTAGCATTAATTGCTACTGGCTTGAGGTACTCCTCTTTTAATTGACCCTGCTTCGCATATGCTTTGCAGGTAGTTAAGATTACATAGTCGCGGTCACCCGACAATTCTATTTTTTACATTAATTATATTTTTGTTGAGTAGAGTATTTGATGTCATTAATTTGACAATGAACTATGAGAGAAATTTTTATGTTCTGTTTTTATAACAAGTTTTTATAAATTCATTGAAATAATGATATATGTTAACATTATTTATAAGGCTACTTTTCCTAATAGGCCAATTGTAACCTTCTTTATTACAAACTAATTTTAACTCGTTTCTTACTTTTTCATATTGCATACAGTCAAATAAGATGTGTGTGGGTGTTTCACTTACCCCACAAATCTCGCAGTTTTCATCATCTCGATGATTAAATCTATAATGATATTTCGCAAAATCTCCATGACATGTCACGAATCTTGTGAATTTGTGTCCATTTGTAGATGTTTGTTATTTAACCTCTGGTTAATATCTGGTATGTATTCAAAGAGTTCCCTTCCTTTTGTAGTTATTTCCCACCGTTGTTGCCACTGTAATATGTATCTATTTTTGATTTCAGTTTTTATGTATTTTGTAGATATTTTTCTGTATGATTCCTTTGTTTTTAGATAACTAGCCTCTTTAGCCAGACTGTCCGCTCATTCATTTCCTTGGTCTCCAAAATGGGCTTTGCCCCAGCTGAACACAAGCATATTATCACTTTTCACAATATTTTGTCTTATATTATCTATTACTTCACTTTTATCGTTACCATCATTAAGAGCTTTTAATACAGCCTGGCTGTCTGTGCAAATAGTAATTTTTATATTTTTCTTCCTTTGACTTATCCAGTTAATTGCATGATTACCAAGCAGAATTGGTAGCAATAATGCAGTTATTGCTACCAATTCTGCTTGGTAATTTGTGCATCTTTTATCTAACTTGATTTTTTTATGATACTGTTTCCTATTTCTATAGTAATAAACATACAAGAGAAACGTCATCATATAGATCAGAGTTGGCATCATTTGATTTTGGGGAAGTGCCGAGTTAACATTTGCCAAATGGCGACTGCCACGTCGTCTGTCACGTTGGTCATGTTACTATTGCTTTTCGTATTTTCTGTATGTGATGGCGATACTTACACATTTGATAAAGATTTAGGAATTGCATTTGAATTTAAAGTTCACGTGGATGCAGGAAGAGAAGAATGTTTCTATCAAATTATTCACGCTGGATTGACGCTATTTGTTGCTTTCCAGGTAATGCGAGGAGGAGATGGGATGGCTGGATTTGCAATTCGTAATCCAAATGGATTACATGTATTTCCTTACCAATGGAAGCCTAATGCTGAATATGAAGAACAGAAAGTTGAAATATCTGGTTATTATCAACTTTGTATAGATAATTCTCTATCTCGATTTGCATCTAAACTTGTAAGTTTATATGTTAATTCCTTCAAGCGTGATGAATGGGAGAGTTACATCAAAGAATTAGAAGAAATGGATGTCACTGTGGCCAACTTTACGGGCACATTGAAGCAAGCCTACACTTAATACCATTGATAGGTTATTTGAAACTGATGAAATATGAATCTTAAATGAAATAATGTATGATGAAACCATTTTTAACGTAGGCTAATTGATATAATTCAACAATTAATGTTATTCTAATTGGATTGTGTTTGCAACCTCTGGCATTTATTTTCCACTTCATAGAATCAGTTTCACTGCCTTTTAAGAAAATTCAATAATGGTAATTTAAATGACTACAATTGTACTTGTATCTTTACACAATGATGCTGTAATGAAACAATATTAAGTGAAGACTTGCTATAATTAGAAACAGAGAAGATTGGGCTGATCTTTTCTTGCGACTTCGGTCAGTTGTGGCTCCTGGTTTCGTGTGCTTTTTCGTATGTTATTCTCGGAATACCATTTTAGTTTACACATCCGTGGAAAGAGCTCTTCAGCCCGGTTCGTATGGTATATTAATTATATAATTTTCTTAATTAGGGTGGGAGCTAAAGGATTTTAAATTTTGCAATTTTCAGTAGGCTCTTGCGGGAGGGGGATAAATCGGAAGGGACGCGGATTTGGGGGTTGTATTTACTATATCATTTTGTATTAGATGTGTAAATTTGGGGTAGATCGGTGTATTTTTAACGGTGATATAAGCGTTTTATTCTATAGCATTACCAGTTATGGAAATTTTCAAAAGTAACGAACTTTTAACGGTTTTGGTTAACGTTTTTTTTTTTTTTTTCATTTAATTTAAATAATAATAAAGCTTTAGTTAAATATTTATTGATCTCATTATATAAATATTTTAGATTTTAAGGATTTTGGGTTTTTTTTTTCGGGGGAATTCTTTTTCGGGATTTTAGTATTATATTTCAGTTCTCGGGTCATAGCTTGTAGGGTTCTTTGGTTTTTGTTTTGGTTTGTCTTTTATTCTTTGGTTTTCTCGGGCTCGAGCTCTTTTCACTGGGTTATTGTTCGAGGTGCTCATTGACAGTATGGACAATATCAGGAGAGAAATGAAATGTAACGATCCCAGGGTTGTTTTAGCACCCTTTGATGACGTTGACATCAATTCTTCGCAGACACGAATTATTTTGGCTGAAACACAAAACGACCGGGGGGAGCCAGCTGAGGAGGAAATGATTAGGGACAGTGAATTCTTACTTGGTCGTGTACTTGACCTCTGTCCGGGGAACACTAACTCAAGTATCAAAGTCAACCAAAGATTGGAATTAAGGAAATGTGCAAGAAAATTATATGGTTATCTGCATGAAATGTATGGAATAATTAAAGAAATCAGGAAAAATAAAAGAGGACCCACAGAGACACAAATGCCTAATATCCCACAGAAAACTTATGCGGAAATAGTGAAAACTACTAATAACTCAAGTTCTACAACCAAAATAATATCGAAATCTCTCTCATCTAAGATTAACAATGAGGGCACAGGTGGAACACATGCTGTTCTCGTTTATCCTTCTCAAGGGGCTCAAGAAGAGCACACTGACATAAATAACATTGTGAATACGATTATGACAGAGGTAAACCCAGCTAATATTGGCTTAAAAGTTAAAGGAGTCAGGAAGATAAGGAATGAAGGAGCTTGCTTTAGGGTTGGTAGCTACAAAGACGGAGAGAAATTATTGAAAGCAATCGAAAAGATTCCATCCACTAAAGAAAAAATTAGATGCCACATAGCTGAAGGACGGAAACCACGAATAATTCTTCTTAATGTCCCAGAATCTGTTGAAAATGACAGTCTTTTAGAAATGGTATACAATCAAAAC
>NW_019384921.1:349385-418292 GCF_000671375.1 Centruroides sculpturatus | reverse complement strand
TTGTTATAACCTTTTCGATATATAGTTTAAGTTAATTTATTGTAATACTTTACTTTCGGTGATAACTGTAAGATTCAGATTTCATCAATGTATAATTTATGTTTTTTGATGGCGAGAAGCCATATTTGATTAATACATTAATTAATGTTGTCTAATTACTATTGTATTTTCGATTAGTAAATTTGATCATTCTATGTGTAATCATTTTTCCTTAAAATATTTTGTTAAAAGTTTATTTATCGTCTGTATTCTGACAGGCAAGAACTGTATTTGTTCAAAATATTGATTTGATTTATGTTCTTCTGTTTTTTCGGTTAAAATTGTTTTCAAACTACGTGTAATCAAACTGTCTTCAATTGTACATACTGTAAATATTGCAATTACTGTCTGTATCTGATGGCCAGGAGCCATATCTGTATGTTTCATTTGATTCTTAATAAAACAGGCTGGGCGCCCATGAAACTTTCCCTTTTCATCCCCTTTCCTATCTCGCTTTACTCTTTCCCCTTCGCCTCTTCCCTTAACTACCTTTCCTCTACTCTTCTTCACACTCGGGCAATACCAATGAGTAGTCCCGAGTTTTCATCCCCTTTATGAAAATGATATTATATATATATATTATATAATTAGAAACAAGATTATTGATGTGTGAAAAGCATAAATGATTATAATGATTTTGTCAATATCTGTAACTTTCAAATAAAACATGTTTGATTAGTTTTTAAACTTACATCTTGAACTTTATTCTTTTCTAATCTTGTGAAATTTGTTAATAATCATGCTATCACAGAGTATGAAAAATACATATATTGTAGAATAACACTATATGATTTTTTATATGAATTTTATAATAACTATTAAGATGTCAAAAAATGAAAGGAAGTGTGTTACAGTATATGAATACTCAACACTAATTGCTAATTATACAGGTGTTCCATAGACTTGTATGGAAGTAGTATGTAAATGTTTGGGTGTGTTTGTTTATAGAACTTTTATTGATCTTTGTTTATTCTTTTGCAGGTAAAGCATGGTATAAGGTGCAATAAATTCAAATTATTTTGATGGTAATCATCTCAGAATCAGCAATAAGTTGCCAAAGAGTTAAATGGGCTACACCCAGACTGCTTTATGATTGATGCTCAAGTGTAGAATAAATACAGCCTGTTAAACTCTGGCAACTCCTCATTGACTGTGTATCCCTATCAAAATAACTTGAATTTATTTCTCCTTACTCAGAGCCATGCTTTACCTGTAAAAGAATAAACAAAGATTAACATACAGGATGTCCCAAAATGATTACCTGAATTTCAGAATGTTATTGCTTTATATGATATCATTGATTTCAGTTTTCCTTGGCAAGTGTGTTTGTGCACTCTTGAAGTTTTGGTGGCTGTGGATTCCGGTTCCCAATTCTCCTGCTAGGTGTGCTATCCCATTGTCTCTAAGATCACCCACCTGTCATTACCTCATTCAGTTTTTTTTCCTTTGGGGATATGTTAAGGGCAGGGTTTATACAACATCTGTGCCAGATATGCTCACTTTGCATGAATGCATCATATGAGCAGTTGAAGTCACTCTCCAAATGTTGCAAAATGTATGGCAGGAGGTAGGATATTCATTGGACATTTTGTGTCACTGGAGGTGTCCATACTCAGTGCATAAAGTAATAACTGAAAAGTTTATCATTGTACATATTGATGAGTTACACAACCATAACTTCAAAACTTATTAATAATATTAAGGAATTTTTAAAAAATAAATGGTATTCACCCAGCCATAAACTTACTCAGATGCTATCCAACCATGGTGCTTTTCACTCTTACTTGAGTAGATTCAAATACCCTCACGACCCTAATTGTACTGTTTGTGGTACACCGGATGGCAATTTGCACTACATAATAGACTGTCCAATGATGGAATTGGAAAGATTTTCTCTCAAGATTATCCTGGAGGCACACGATGTGAACTGGCCTCCTCAAAATCTGGACTGCATTTTTGAGCATAAGGACTCATACTATGCCTTCATTCACCTAACTGACATGTACTTCAGAAGAACCACAGTCCCTTTCTACTGATGGACGTCTCTTCTTTATTTTGTAATCCAATCCTAAATTTGTACATATGTGTTTTCTTGTTCAGGTGCAGGTAGCACCTTTGCATGCCTCGAACTGTGGTATGCCTGTTGTATATTCCAATTGTTTATTTTATTTTATTCCTCATTACATTGTATTTTCAACCTTATTTCTGATCCCACCCGGTTATGTTTCACGGCACTGGGATGTACTATGTATATTTTTATTTTAATAAATAACTGAACTGAACTGAACTGTACATATTGATGTGCAAGTTCTGGCATCTGTAACTTTTTTCCTTAAAAGTTATAAGCAGTTGAAATAAGGGTATTCATTATAGAACATCCAGTAACTTCTATTATTCCAGACTAATGGACATGTCAGGGTGTATAATATAAAATGTTTATGATGACATGATTTGACAATTTTTTATAGTTCAGTGTAAGAAAAGTGCTATTTTTGTTATTGTAGAATATTTGTATTTAAAGAAGAAGGGATGCAATCATTTTCAAAATAGTGAACACAGATTACAGTGGGATCTGGTTAACTCAAATTGGGATAATTAAAAGTCATGTTAACTCTGAAAGTCATTTTCTTTCCCCAGTTATTCAGCATAGGGATATACATGTTAAATTAAACTGATTAACTCAAATGGAGTTTTGATACAGTATTCTCATAAACAACAGAATTTTAATTTAAATAAAATAATTAGTGTTCATCTATCGAATAAACTAATCAGAAACTTTCTATAAAGAGCTGGAAACATCTATGACTAAAAATAAACATTATGTCATGTGACAGACAACAGGTGGAGGTGGTGGTTTCCAGACAGTGTGTGTGACCTAGATACTGTAACTGCCATTCAAATCTGCTTTTTTTCCAAGTTTTGTTTTTGATTGCTAATGGATTTTTCTGACCACATAATAAATAAACAAATTTTTAATAATTTAAATTAATATTAAAAAATGATTAAAGTCTGATTTTATGTAGAAATTTTAACCTTGTGACAAATTTTTAAAAAATAACAGTCACAAAGAGTGGTATGTTTGTGATAAAAAACAAAAAAAAAACAATTCTAGGCATAAAATATTGCAATTAAAAAAATCCTTACAAAACACTTAGGGAGTGAATAGATCAACTATTTGGGAAAGCATTTCTCAGTAGCTTATTTAACCATTTAGTTCAACATTTTTGAGTTTCTGGACAACACCAAGAGGTTTACATTGATGCAATGATTCTACATAATAAGACTCACAGAAATATTGTGTATATATTTTATTATGGATCAATGTACAAAATTTTGATTTTTGTCTAACCTCTATAACTTGAAAGTTTTTAAGATAAACGACTTCCAACAACCTAACACTGCGTTGAATAATAACAATCCACGAAAACCTTTTTTTACGAGTGTTATGTCCGTCGAAATTCCACAAGTACTTTCGACCTCTACCGAGGTCTGCTTCAGGTGGTGACTGGTCATGTTTCGTCCCGACCGTAACGATGTTGCCAACGATGTAAATAAATAAATGTGCGCGTCGGGTTTCACCCCTCCGACTGTCCCTGTTCGAATTCCTCGAACAAATACTTCCACGCCTGTGTGAGCGTTTCCCCATCCTTGTAGTTGATGCCGTTGCCCCCCCCCTGATAGCTTTATGAATCTCCCAGGCCTCCAGGTGACGGATGTGGTCCGCACGGAATGCTTGTCTGATAAGTCTGGTGTTCTTAGACCAGACTTATAGTGCCAACTTGGTATAAGGTGCTGCATAGCAATGGATGGGTAATATGCAAGCAGTGTTGCCAAATCTGATGATTTGTAGTCAGAGTTGGTAATATCTCAAGCCAGTTGATGATTTTGTAACTCTTTTCTCAATCTGGCAATTTTTCTTTACTGTCATAAATTTATTCAATGTATGTTTAAATTTTTTCCTAAAAATGGCTGAAGTAGTTCTAGGCAAACTGGAAATTATAATTTCTAGGACCCAGATCTGAAAGATGCCTTTAAATTGGTTTATAAACTTTTATTTCTTTATGTTTGAATTTAAATGATTAGTGAACAAAGTGAAAATTTTCTCAATTAATGAGCTTTCCTTTATTACCAACATCTATAGTATCATATAGAAGTGAGTATCAGATTGGATCAGTAGAAAAATTATCAACATCAGATCATGTCCACAGAATTCAGTATTGTATCATCTCTAATAAAAATGATAGTTTATTTAATATAAATGAATATAGTGTTGAATTAATAGAATGTTCATTACATTAAATTGATGAAAATTCAGCCAAAATTTTCATCAATTTACGACGTTCAGTGCCGCTTTCTTAAAGGCCTAGAAGTTTGGCAATGGTGTTTGGGATGTCAAGCATGGTTCCACTGACTATCCAAACACCATTGTCAAAATTCTAGGCTTATAGGAAAGCGGTGCTGAACGTCCAACATACACGTTTTTGCGTTAAAAACGTCGGCCACAATCTCTCTATTAATTTAACAAATTGAACATCTATTATAATTGTATAAAATATTTTAACATCATATATTTAAATATACTTAATATTTAAATTTTATAACTATTTCTGTTTAGATTTTGAGACCAAGAGAAAAGAAATTAGGTTTAGGTACAGCATATATTCATGGAATGAAACATGCAAAGGGAAATTTTATCATAATAATGGATGCTGATTTGTCTCACCATGTAAGATAAGTCATTCTTTATAGTTATCATAATATTATTTAGTCATAAAGGTTTTAAAATCATTTTAAATGAAGATCTATATGTTAAAAATTTTGGTATAATATACAGTAAAACCTGTGTAAGCTGAAATGATACCAAATATTTTTTTTTTTGGTTTGGCAGATTTCTGTTTTGAACAGATTTTGTTATTTTTTCTTCTTTTGTTTTTTTTTTTTATCTTTAAACTACAAGATAAATTTTACACAGTTATATTTATTTTTATAGTAAAATCATTTTTGCTAACATAAAAAAGTCTTATTAGGTTGAATTCCAATTACTCCAAAGTGATTCCAATTAAAGATGGGCGTATTTGAATGGAAGAATTGAGAACTACTCATTTGCAAAACATTCTCATTGTTTCCAAGAACTTGTGTTCAGTATTGAAATAGTTCTCAGCTGTAATTCTTATGAACTCAGACAACAGGAAACAAAGTTACCAGTGGCCAAAGTGGTTCTGTTCCCTGAACACTGGGAGTTCGGTCATGGGTTTGCACCTTGCCTGGATGGGCTGGCCACTTGAAGTTTTCAGGTTTTCTCCACATCTGTAACACCTGAATAGGGACCAGTTATTCTTAAAAAGACCTTTCAGAAGGCGTTCCCCCTAGGCAGATTGCCCAAGTGTTACATTGCTGTAAATAACTAAACAAACAAAACAAACAGCAAACAAGTCAATTCAAGTATAAAAAACTAGTGTCTTGCTCTGCTGTCAGAAATTCTAATTGAATTACAGTAATGCAAAAATAGTTATTCTTTGATCTGACTTCTCAAGAAATTTTAATACTCTGATTTACTTCATCTTGATCAATTTTCTAATTATCAACATGTTAAATTAACTTATTTTTGAATAGTTGATACTAGTTAGTTACTAACCACATACAAGATAAGTTGGCAGCATTACATTACCTTATTCACATTATTTTCATGAATCACATTATATGTACTGTATCTCTTATCTCTAACCAGATTCATTTATATCTATTTACTAATTATAATAGCCTGATAATAATTTGACAATCCATTTGGAGACAAATTACATTCGTTGCTTGTTCTCTAGAACTCAATTCTCAGAAACTCATTTGATTCTTGAAAATTCTCAATTTTTAAAAGTATTTAATAATATTCCTGGTTAATTCTAACAAAGACTAATATTAACAAAAACATTGTGTTTGTATGTCACTTAAGCTTTGTTTCTCCTACAAGGTTCAAAATAATTCTCAGAATACAGTTTGTCATGCTCTATGCTGACTATTATACTTGGAGACTATTTTAATTTATATGTCTACAAATGGAATCATGATTTTCCTTTGTACCGAGGTTAAGTTACATTCTTCATACACAAAATTCTCTTCTGTTTCTGTGTTGGACAGGTTTTCAGCTTATAGTAAAATTTAACATAGAAAATTGCTATATTGCAGATAATTTTTTCCATTTTTAGGCAGGTTTCCATTTCATGAAGGACAGGTTTTACTGTATTTATGTTTTTATTTAATGACAAACAACTTCCCAGGCCTCCAGGTGACGGATGTGGTCCGCACGGAACACGTGTCTGATAACTTTGGTGTTCCGGAAGTCCGCCCTTATTTCCGGGTCGGTGACATAGGTGGATAAGGCAGTGGTGTGTCTTTTATGCTTAATATCAGCTTGGTGTTCGCGTATACGTTTCTGTGTTGATCGGATGGTGGAGCCGATGTAAACTAAGTCTCTATTGAACCTGTCGTCCCGTATGGGAACGGAGTAAACACCTGGGGCCCTGGTGAGATCGATTGCGTCCTTCGCGTTGCGCAGCAAGTCGTAAAGCGTGCCGGTTCTTAAGTACGCGATTTTGGTGCGGCTGTTGCTAGCGATCTCCCTATATAGGGGGTCTAAATGCCGGTTGAAGCGGACGACCGCNTCATGCAGAATATCTGATTTTTAGGAACAGATTACTGACATTAAGTGAGGCTAACTGTACAATCTATATATATAAAAATGAATGTATGTCTGTGTGTCTGTCTGTCCTTCATGCATTACTACACCGTTTATCCGATTGCCGTGAAACTATGAGAAGTACTGATAAATTGCTTTATATTTTAGATGTATATATATATAAATGAATGTATGTCTTTCTGTCTGTCTGTCCGTCTGTCCTTCATGCATTACTACACCATTTATCTGATTGCCATGAAACTTTGGGAAGTTTTTTAATACACTCCCGCGAAGGTTTCTGGCATATTACATTTATCCTATGATAGATGGTGTGTGTGTATACGAGCATTTCATTGTGAGCATTTCAGCACGGTTAGGAGTTGAAACTTGAAATTTGGTATACAGTTAAGCTGGATGCACACATGTGGCGTGGCAAGGAAAAGCATGTCACAAACGCATCTTCGCCGCGCGGCGGCAATCCGCTTACATTTCGGCGCATGCGTTCAGTATTCAAGATGGCTAATGATACCGATATTGTCACTATCCACATGTTTACAAATTTTGTTTTGTACAGCTTGTTTTATTTAGTTAGACGATTTTGTCGAAGATTTTGGGTTAGAGATATTTTCTTGGATTGATAAAGAACTGGTATACAAAATATGCTTATTCCTTGATAAAGAATACTATTTCGAGTATGATTCGGTTTTGTTCTTTGAATTAAATTATATATGATTATTTGTGTACAATTTGTGTTAAATTTATTATCCTTTCCTCTTTATTCTGATATTAGTTATCTCGGTTAACTGTGTCAAACTTTCCGCCATTAAAACACCATGTGATTGTATTTTCTCACGTGACTACCAGACAAACTGTTATTGGCTGATAGAAATGCGTCTTGGCGGCAGTTGCCGCAAAAGAGAAAATTCAACCAACTTTTGCGGCACGAGAAAAGCAGCACAAAATCAACTTCTGCGGCAAGAAAAGGTGACATCATCCTGCTGCTTTTCCTTGCTGTGCTGCATGTGTGCATCCGGCTTTAGGGTACGTCACAAGAACTAACCAGGGATTTTTTTGAAATCCCCCTCTGGGGAAAGTGACAAGATTAAGGCTTCAACAATGGAAGTGTTAAGAGAAAGCAACATGCAAGATTTACAGGCGCAGATGCGGTTTTTTGCATTAAATCAAACATAATTTTAGACCCATCTAAAAATTTTCTAATTAGTCTGGAAACAGGGGAACCTAATTCTTGCATTCGCTATCGTAACTTTTTGCCCAAGCAACACCGGGCTTATATGCTAGTAAATATATAACTTAAAGTTTTTTAAATTCATATTTTTATTATCTTTTTACGTAAAAAGTTTTATAACTTTAATTTGTGGAGATTAATGAAGAACAGTTTCATTTGTGGTCTTTTTGACAGAATACTGATATCACCTGAGTTGACTCCTCAGGAATGTTTAGTTTTCATATATGTAGAACAAATTTAGGAAGTGTCATATGGGTTTGAGATAATAAATGTTTCTTTCATTTTAAATTTTTCAAGAGATGTTATTTTAATTTTGATTATCATTTCATGTACAAGATTTATTATGTGATGAATACATAACAAATTTTTGCAACAAGAAACATCATTTTGTAGTAACTATTGGGATGTTCAGAAAGTAATTTCGTTTTTTTCCGTGGAAAAAACACACTATTTTTATAATAAATAAATATTTTATTGAATTATATATCGACCATTTTGGTCAAATAACTGTTGTCATTGTTTCTGGTAGTAGCATGATTTCACATTCATAAAAGTTTTGATCGTTGCTTACAAAAAACTGATCCAAGTGATTTTTGACATTGTCATTTCAAGTAAATGTCTTACAGTTAAAAAAAATTTGTATAGACTGGTACAAGTAATAATCTGAGTGTGCTCGANTAATAAATAAATATTTTATTGAATTATTTATCAACCATTTTGGTCAAATACCTGTTGTCATGATTTCACATTCATAAAAGTTTTGATCATTGCTTACAAAAAACTGATCCAAGTGACTTTTGACATTGTCATTTCAAGTAAATGTCTTACAGTTAAAAAAATTTGTATAGACAGGAACAAGTAATAATCTGAGTGTGCTCGATCTGGTGAATATGGTTGGTGTGATAGCATGTCCCATCTAAGTTATAACAGTTTCTGACGAGTTACCAAACTTTGTGAAATTTGACATTATCGTGGTAAAATACTACACCTGTTTTGTTGTCATCAGGCTAAGTTTTTCGAATTGTGTTCGAAAAACTTAGCCTGATGATGGCCAATAGAGTTGGCTGAAAACGTTAGCTTTTCATTAAAAGTTTTTCTCAGCAAATTAAGGTGTTTTTGATTTTAGCATTCTTACCTTTTCTGTAATAAAAGAGCAAAATATGTCGAAAATGCTGCTTTTGATCTTCCATATTTGATGGAACACAAAAAATAAACAATTGCACAAAATCAAACAAAATTTTTTACAAATAAGCCTTAAAATGCTAGCTGTCAAAATATATAATGATAATATGGTTTAGAATGAAAATGGTGGGAAAAGTACGACTAATATGTCTAGTGGTAAAAAAAATGAAATTACTTTCCAAACAACCTAATATAATAGAGAGAGAATGTTTCAAGTTACAGCAAATCTTCTAGTGATTTTTTTATGTTGTAGGATTTTGAATTAAAGTTGTATAGTAGTATGGAGGGCAAAGTTTTTGATTAGAGTTCAGCTGTTTCTTGGAAAAATCCTCCTTTGATTTGTCAATTCAGTCTTTGTGATTAAACCATTTTAGCATTTGTATGTGTCAAAACCGTATCTTCTTTTTATTGTTTGGTTCAATGTCATGACTGGGTGAATTCATAGACACTTGGCTTATTATATATAGATAGGGAATATATCAATATTTCAAGTCATTTGGGACCTAATGGAGACCCAAACTTTGTTGTGACATTTTTAATATCTTAATTTTGAATTCTTACATTTACTAGTCTGTTGAGTTTTTTTGTTCTAATTAAGTAATTAATTTGTTTTCTATAGATATATTTAGTGATTTAAAATTGATTTATTCATTAGTTTTGGAATCCTCGTGTTTTTTTATATCATGGGTAACAAGAAAATTTATTAATTTTTTCGTCCGATGGTTCTTTTAATCTAAATATATAAAATTGCTTGTCCTGACTGACTGACTGACTGAATGACTCACTGATTCATCATTGCCCAGAGCAAACCGCTTAACCTAAAAAGGTGAAATTTGGTAGACAGTTAGAATATGTCATGGAAATGCACACTAAGAAGGGATTTTTCGAAATTCCTCCGCGGGGGGGAGAGGGAGAGGATTAAGGCTTAACCAGAAGAACGGCTTCTATTGTGCTATTTTAGATGTGATTGTTTGTTTTTATCTGCATTTTAGTAGGGTATGCCATGCATTTTAGTAGGGTATGCCACACTAAGAAGGGATTTTTTGAAATTCCCTTCGGGGGAGAAGGAGAGGATTTAGTCTTCATCGAGTACTTAGGTGTATTAAATTAATAACATTTCAGACATTGTTATAAATATTTTATCTGTTTCGATTTTAAAAATGTTTGAAGCATTTTAAATTTGAATTTGTTATTGCATATTGGTTTGATTATAAAACGATTGTAAACATTTCAGAAAACTGATCAAATTGAAAATAGTTTGTTTGATTCTTGGCAATTCTCATCATTCTCAGTGGTAGGTGTTATATAACAATTACTATGGTTGTTGAAATACTGAATATAAATGGGGTTTGCTTGCAAAATTTTCGCNAAAACGATTGTAAACATTTCAGAAAACTGATCAAATTGAAAATAGTTTGTTTGATTCTTGGCAATTCTCATCATTCTCAGTGGTAGGTGTTATATAACAATTACTATGGTTGTTGAAATACTGAATATAAATGGGGTTTGCTTGCAAAATTTTCGCAGGCAAAGTCGCAGATAACAGCTAGTTTAATTAATATTTTGAGACAAAGTTTGCCCAAACAGAGACCACCATTTATTAGGTCTTGTGTTTCAGACAATACAATCTTGGCAACTGACCTTCCTTTTTAGGCTACTAGCTGCCAAAATGCTAAAAAGTACTTTTAAAAAACACAAAAATTTCCAATTAAAAAATATAAAATTTTTCTAGAATAGGAACTGGTGATATGAGAAAATTTATGTTAGTTTTCTTATAAGTAAATAATTACAAATTTGTTAAACTAAACTAAAATGGTGTTTTTGTTGTTTCCAATGAGAATTTTAATATCAATCAAATATTATTAAACATTAATTATTATTATAGAGGAAAACTAATAATTTGAAAAATCTAAAAATTTTTAATTTTTTAAAGAATTTAAAGTACAACGATATTACCTTTAGAGGACAAATTCAATTTTTTAATTTGCACAAATAAACAATTTATTTCTAAAATTTCTTTATAATTTAAAAGAATTAAATATTATGAAATGTAATAAGGACTATTAAATATTATAAAATATATAATAATACAATTCAGTTGATGTTACAAAATGATTCATCAGATTGCTTACTTCTTTTATTAAAGTTAATTTAATAATTAATTATAAAGCAGTTTGGCTAGAGGAAGAAGCTATCATCTCATAAATATAATTAGAACTAAATTAATTTTTAATATATATTTTCAATATTTTGGAAGAAAAGATTGGTTCAAAGCAGAACTCAAAACCTGCAGCTCCTGCTTATTGTGTAAATGAATTTCCAATTACATTCTCCGGACCTAAATATTAATAAAAATATAAGAAAAATTTAAAACAAAAGACACTTTTCCTTCCTCACTAATGTATGCATTTCATTAATTTTTGGGCCAAGCGGTCTTTGTTTGCTGAACACTGGGAGTTTGGTCGTGGGTTTGCACCTTGTTCAGATGGGCTGGCCACATGGAGTTTTCTGGGTTTTCTCCATATCTGTAACGCCTAAATAGGTGCCAGCTTCCCTTAAAAAGACCTCCTAGAAGGCATCTCCCCTAGGCAGATCACCCAAATGTTGTATTGCTATAACTAAACAAACAAACAAAACTTTCCCTTAAAATAAATTTTTTTTTCTTTTTTTTTTTTTATGTATTTCTTTCATTAGACATGATAAAATTTTGTTTTATAATATAATACTAATTACTATTATTTTTCAAAATATATAGTCTCTCTATTAGATACATTGGCATTTCTTTTAATCTTTTTTAAAATATTAGTTTGATTTCATTTATCTGCTATACTTCTGTTTAATGCTACCTCTATCAATGCTGTTGTATTTCTAAGAGATCTTATATTTACTTTAAATATAAAACATCTTTTTGATAAACATGAAACAGAACACTTTTTTTTTTTTTAATTTTAATATTGTGGATAACCTTTGTTATTCTATAAGTTTATTATTTTTAAATAGTTTTATTTTTGTATTTGCATTATATTAATCTGTTGCTTTAATACTTTTCTTGTAATTCTGGTTGTTTGTTTTTCACAACTGATTTAATTTTTAGGTTTTGGTAGATTGAATCACATAAGATTTTTTTGTAGTCTTTATTAGGAACCTTTGCTTTTTAGTTAAATTCTTTATAAAATTTAGTTTTTTTCAAGTCTATACATTTACAGTAAATAAAAGCCTTACATTGAAGACAACTTGTACACATCAAGTTTTGAAAAATTGGAAGAATATATAAAATGAAATTGAGTTTAGTATAAAAATAGCAAAGTATTTAAAAATGAGAAAATTATAGCTCCAGACTCATTGTTTTAGTTTAAAACTTGAGCACTAAACATTTTATATATAATTNCTTTCATTAGACATGATAAAATTTTGTTTTATAATATAATACTAATTACTATTATTTTTCAAAATATATAGTCTCTCTATTAGATACATTGGCATTTCTTTTAATCTTTTTTAAAATATTAGTTTGATTTCATTTATCTGCTATACTTCTGTTTAATGCTACCTCTATCAATGCTGTTGTATTTCTAAGAGATCTTATATTTACTTTAAATATAAAACATCTTTTTGATAAACATGAAACAGAACACTTTTTTTTTTTTTAATTTTAATATTGTGGATAACCTTTGTTATTCTATAAGTTTATTATTTTTAAATAGTTTTATTTTTGTATTTGCATTATATTAATCTGTTGCTTTAATACTTTTCTTGTAATTCTGGTTGTTTGTTTTTCACAACTGATTTAATTTTTAGGTTTTGGTAGATTGAATCACATAAGATTTTTTTGTAGTCTTTATTAGGAACCTTTGCTTTTTAGTTAAATTCTTTATAAAATTTAGTTTTTTTCAAGTCTATACATTTACAGTAAATAAAAGCCTTACATTGAAGACAACTTGTACACATCAAGTTTTGAAAAATTGGAAGAATATATAAAATGAAATTGAGTTTAGTATAAAAATAGCAAAGTATTTAAAAATGAGAAAATTATAGCTCCAGACTCATTGTTTTAGTTTAAAACTTGAGCACTAAACATTTTATATATAATTTTAGATCATTCAAAATTTTTATCATTTTTAACATTCATAATTTTATTTAAAGATTATTTTTTCAATTGTCAACAATCTTTCAATATATCACCAAAATATGTTGCATATTATGACTTTTTTTTTCCTTCTATATATAATTATAGAAAATATTTATGCTGTGAACTTATGAAATCTTTCTCTAGTAAAGTTTTTTTTTTTTTTTTAAATAAAGAAAATGATTTTATACAAGTGATTTGGAAATAGAAACAGCTCTAAAATTTATAATTCATAAGCAAAAAATTCAATTTGAACAGTTTTGTTTCTTGTAAGATACTTATATATTATACTAATTATGAAAGATTCAAAAAAGTTTTGGTAGTAATAGTTTAATAATTTTAGTTTTGTTGCTAAATTGTAATTTTATCCAGTCCTAGAGAGAGTAAATTTTCAAAGTTAAATATTATATTAATATTAAATGTAGTTCAGTTTTATTAATTTTTTTAATTTTATAAGAAATACTAAAAATATATAAATTTTTTTATTCTTCAGAAAACAACAAAAAAATAATTATGATATAATTTCTGGTACTCGTTACATTGGAAGTGGAGGAGTTTATGGCTGGGATTTGAAAAGAAAAATAATAAGGTATTTTCACAAAATTATATAAATTTATAATCTTAATTTATACTTGTTAACTTTTTAATTACAATTTATGATTAAATTAAACTTATGATGAAAGTATTGCTGCTGTTTAACAAATTATGTATTTTTTACATTGAATGATATTATAAATAATTGTTTATTTTATGTGACAGACTTAGTCAGTTCTCTGTAGACAAATTGCTCTTTTATACATATTATAATACCTGCTAAATTTCTGTTTTTATGCTAAATCTTCAAAACAAAAATATTTGGTTATTGTTCAATAATAGTTTCTGCCAGTTTTGGCTTTATAACAGCAAAATTATTGCTAAAAATTAATTTTTATTGTTTATTGTTGGCTTAATCTGTGGTTTTAATGTTTTAAATAATGTTTTATGCATTGTAACTTATTCACTGTAAAAAAAGAAAAGTTTCTTGTCTTAATAAGAGCTTTTATGATTTTTCTTTTTAGTTCGTCAAGAACTTCCTGTATAATATAGAATCCTATTGCTTGATATTTATACATATTTTTAGGATTGCATTATGTCTGATAGTCAGAAACTGCCTATATTTGAATATATAAAGTCATTCTTTCAACAAACTTTATGTAAATTTAAATTTATGATGACAAAAAGAAGAGAGATAAGGTAAATAGATAGAAGTAATGAATAAAGGAGACTTTAAAGATGAGTATTGGACAGAGAGAGAAGAAAAAAATTTTTTCAAAGAATAGCTTTTGATAAGTAGTTTATGTAAAAAAAATCTAAAAACAAACTAAGATTTCAAGAATGATTTCTGAAAAAATTTATTTTTAAGTTGGAAATGAAGTTCCTTATAAAACTGTAGCAATTCTCGAGAGCCAGAAGTTTGCCATAACATCCAACATTTAAATTTTTATTGAATACATAACATTAAATTCCAGATATATATATATATTTAACAAGCTAAAAAATGAAATGATAGGCTGACAGCCTCTTATTCTTTTTGATCTATGACAATTTAAATTGGTATTAATATATAATCATTAAGATACAGTAAGATCCACTTAATGTGGGGATGTGTTCCTAGACGATAAAGCACTAAATGAAACAGTGTTAAAGGAGGCCATTTTAACATAAAGTAAATAGGGATAGGGGAACATGCGATCGAAAAAACAAATTTTTTACTTTAATTTTAAGTTATTTTTATATTAATTTGTATAATAATATATGTTAAATAACACATAAACATAGGCACACAGAAATGTATAATAATATATTAGTAGTTCATTTTTTGTGACGAAGGTACTGACTTTTCTGAAATTCTTGTTCTTTGCAATAAAGTTGTGAAGTTTCATTTGTCGCTTTTTCTTTCTTTAAGCAAATGTTGGTAGCGGAAGATTGCGTCCAAAATGCCTCATTTTGCTTTTGCACTCCTTTCAAAATCTGGATCATTCACTACAATTTGATCAACGATTTTGGATATTGTTACCAAACTTTTACTAAGGAAATCTGTAGAGAAATTTTTTGGGTTCTTCGTTTTCAGAATCACTATTTTCCAGTTCTACATGGATTCCTTGTTCTGCCAGTTCTGGAAGGTTGTCGTTGATAAGACTCTCACCAGAAACGTGCGGTAACTCCTCAATATCCTGTTCGTCTACATCTAGTCCTGCTGTATCGATTAGGTTTAAGTTGTGTTTGATCAACCTAACGATACAGTGATAGGCTCTTCTTGTTGAGAATTCTTGGATACGTTCAGCCATAACTTCTTCCACACTTCATTTGTGCATTTATCAGTTAATTCTTCAAGTGAAGCAGATATTGCCTATGGCATCCATGATGTTATATTTTTTCCAAAATTGCACCAAACAAACATAGATTTACATTTTTTTGCTACCTTTTTCTGATTGGTTTGTGTTCATATATAATCGTATTTTGTACGAATCAATAAAATACTACGATAATTTAAATTAGCGTAAATTTTGAGCATGTTTTTAGGCATCAAGCAGATGGCATTATATCGAATCAGCATTAAGTGGGGTCTTACTGTATTTGTTAATTTGATCCATTATTATCACTATCGGATCAAAGTAGAAAATCAGTTATAAAATTTTTTGTTAAAGAATTTGAGTATTAAGAGATTTCAGTTTATTAACATATATGTTACATTTTACAAATTTTTGATGTTTTTTAAATTTATTAAAATTTTTTTTTCTTTTAAAATATTTTTGATTTTAGTCGAGGAGCAAATTATTTAACACAGATTCTGTTAAGGCCTGGTTCTTCAGATTTAACTGGTAGTTTCAGGTAAAGTAATTTTTATTATATATTTTATTAAATATTCTGTTTCAAATATGTGGTATAAAATAATACATTTTTTTATAATGCTTAACATCTTTAGTCTTTTTACATTTATTATCTTTTTGTGTTATAAAAAAGATAAATATTGATATTTTAACTTTAGTTTCTCTATTTAATTTATTTGTTAATACGTGCTTCACCTGTTTGAAGTAGTAACATTATTATTTAATGTTAATATTTTTGTTTTATATTTGTATATATAAATCTACAAAACACAAAGCAATATTAAAAGTTGAACTGATATATAGAGTGTGTCACAATTTATAATATTTAGAATATACAGGTCATTTCATGTATCTTGGTCAGACAATTTAAACTTCATAGTACTCAGAGTACTATGAAGTTTAAAAAAAATTAATACTGGTGACCTCTGTTAATATTTTGAAAAATATTGAAGAAATTTTAATTACAGTCAACTCCCCTATAACACTGTTGATAATTCCGTTTTATATGAATTCTATGTTATATGAGTCACTTAGATTTTACAAATACGTGAGCCATTCACAGCCCGGCACACGTATTTGTAAAACCTAAGTGACTCGTACAACGTGGAATTCATATAAAACGGAATTATCAACAGTGTTATATGGGGGTCGACTATGTAGTTGTCATAAATCTTAATTTTATAAAAGTGCTGGTAAATTTTGCAAAATAACTTTTATACGTAAATTTTACTATAGAAAAATCTTTATGCAATTTAATTTAAAAATTGTATCACGTACAAAATAAAATATTTTTGTTATATTTTTATATTTGAAAATCAAATTGTTTTTTATTAATAAACAGTAAGAAATATAAGTAACATAATTACTTAGTTCTGGGATATGTAATTATAAATATTTTGAATACATGAAACACAATGAAACTATTAAAAAGCTTATGAAAGAAAATTCTGTCAAAATATCTTGCATATGCATTTACAGTAGTTCTGGGAAACAGAATCTTAAATTTAATGTAGAATTAAAGTCAGAGTACGGCAAATTGGCTGATATATTAAGTAGGAAATAAACTTTTGATAATAAGATGATTTTAATATAAAGACATGATGATATTAAATTTTGGTGATTAAAGATCAAGGGAATGGGGAGATAAAGGAGGTCATGATGTGTATCTCCAGTAGAGTTGGATTTTACTCATTATTAGTATTTACAGTTTTTTTATAAAACTCATCTCTACTCTCAAAATTAAGCTGTTTGCTGTTTTACAATAGTTAAAAATATAAATAGTTTTTTAATAATAAAATATGATAACAGATGGCGTTACCAAATGTTGTCAGGGAAAGTTGTTTAGATGAGATTATCAGGACCAAAATTGGCTGCAATTCAAACTTTAGTCTTAATTCATTCCATTAACCTCTCAAAGTGTTCAGCTTTGAAGTGGCAAAGTCTGGCCTTCATCTTGTCCTCCAATTCCTTTGAGGATCCAACTTCCCAATCATTTTCATAAACTTTTTGCTTTAGTTGGTACCAAAATCTCTCAATTAATCTCAGTTGAATACTTGGAACTTTGGCTTCACAAGAGATATATTGAATTGTATAATGGTCCAACTTAGCAATTGTATTGTGAGCATAATTTTCAGAGGCTTTGTATAATAAGAAGACATCCTTATTGAGGGTAGTACTGTATTTCTTTAGGAAGGGGAATGCATTCAGAAGCTAGTGCCTCTTCTGAGTGCATTCATTACCATACTTCTTTAGTGGTGGAGATTTGTAATAATGGATATTGAAAGTCTGTGAACATTCTTTTAAACTGATTGCTAGTCAAACCAGAAGCTTCAGTGGAAACTTGGAGTGTTATTTGAATTTGACTTCAGAATCTACATATAGCTCTTTGGTAAAATAGTGATTGTTACCAGCACATTCACTTCCATCAAAAGTGAAATAGGACTTTTCGTCCATAACCACATTAAGATTATTTGATGCCTTCAACATTCCATCATGCAGCTTCTGCAGATTTTTTGAGTACCAAGTTGCTTCTTCATGTATTTTGGAATGAACTTTTGCTTCTTGATAGTCATTTGATGTTCCTTCAGAATCTGGCAAACATGTCTATATAAAATTTTGAATTTTCCTCCCAATTTTCTAAGGATTTAATCCTTTCATTTTTATATAAGCAACAACTCCACAAACTCAAGTTTTGATTAAAGCTAGACAACTACCTGGACCTATGGCTAATCTTCACTTCCAGAATTATTATTAATAATTTAGATATAATTATCACCTAATAATTTGTCTGGCCTTTCATTTTTGAAATGAATCTTATTTACATAAAATTTTTCAATAAACAGACTAAACAACATTCTAGAAAGAATGTGTGCTATCTCATGTGCATGTGCAATTATTCAAAATAACTGGAAAATGCTATTGAAATTAATGCAGGATTTTACAATACATGTCCAGATATATATAGTAGATTAGTCAGTATGTGCATGAATAACAAAAATTGCTCCTACATTTAAATTCTAATCTAATCATTTGTCATCTACAAAAAAACACAAATTTCTATATATCAATCCTGCATAAAAGCAAAATCCTATTATATTCTGCCCTTTCCAATAGTAAAATATTTATTAATACAACTAACTGTAAGAGAATTCTTTTACTTTTTATATTATAGGTATCTCATTTTAGATTTAATTTAATAACAAATTTTGAATAAACAAAAAGTGCTGAACTGACTTTCATGAAATCATTATAAAACTTTTATTAAGAAGTTTAATTATGATTTTTTAAAAATATAAACATTAAAATTGGTTTAGAAATTCTATCATTTGAGAGGATTTTAGACAATGTTGCTAATAAATTGAGTTCAGACTAAATTGAAACTTTAGAATTTGGTGTTTTAAAATAAGTTTTAGAAAATAAATGGAGGAATCAAAAAGATTATTTGAAGAGATTAATATGTAAAAGTTATTAATTATTATATTTCAGTAACTTAATATAATTTTATTGTTCTGTTAAAATTTCTTTGGTGTGTTTGTAATATAAATCCTTATTTATTGTTCTTTATGTAACATGATAATTTTTATGGAAAATAATTAATCTTCAAAAGAATTTAATAAACATTTAGAATTCAGATTCCCTTTTTCATTTTGTAAAAATCTAGATATTTAAATATCTAGAATTTTACAAACATTAAACTTATGTTTTTTAATATGCTGTTGGATACAAAGGTTAATCAATATGCTCAATAAAAAATATTGTAGATTTACTGAGAAATGATATTTTAGTAGAATTAGAAGCCATAGTTAAAATTTTTTTATAATAAAATTTAACTTATTATGCTGACAGAAATAGAAAATGTTATACCAAGAAAGCATTGAATGATTCTTGTGAAACACATTTAACATTCATACTGAATACATCAATCAATGAACGCATAGTTATGATAACTCACTTATACAAAATATAGATATAGAATAAATTATATTGAACAGGTGTCATTTTTGTGATGTAGCAAATGGTATAATTTTTTAAGTTGTTTATAAAATATATTTATAATCAAACCAATAATTATAAATTCATACAAACTTAATTTATTGCAAATGTTTTTAATCTTACTGAAAGGTTTTCATTAAGCTACAGTAAAAAAAAAAATATTCCAATCATTGGAACAGTATTTCTCAAACTTTTTGCTCATGCAACCCAATGTATTTGTTTGTGATGGTTTGTTGTTTTCACAACCAAAATGTTTTTAATATAAAATTTTTAAAAACGCTGGTAAATTGGAGTTGCTGTATATTATAAAACAAAATAAAATTATACTTTATTATTGATAATTTCTAAGTGTAAAATGTAACATTGAGTATGTTTCTATTAAGAGCAGTTTGGACCAATTTTGATTTGTAACAAATAACTTATTGAATACTTTAGTTTCATCTTTTGTTATTGAAATTTGACTATTAAAAAATGTAAGACTGACCATTGTAAATAAAACAGAGTTTCAAAATTATTCAGGACTCTTTTACTTTGAAAAATATTACAAATTTTTTATAAACTTAATGAACCATTTTTTAAAATTGACTTTTCAGATTGTAAGATGATGTGAATTACATTTTGTACATACACCAAAAAAAAAATCTTTAAAAATTATTTATTGATTCACTTGTGCAAAAATTCATTCGTTATTTATTTATTTTATTATTTATTGTTATATATGACAATATATCTAAAAGTTTGAATAAACAAGAAAACATTTTCCAAACTATTGCAACTTAAATGGCTTTATGACTACAACCTTACATAAAATATCTATTTTGATGATGATCAAAATAGAAAAGAGAAATTAATTTCATATACTCCCATTCTATAATCTTAATTTTATTACTAAATGACAATAATAATTCAGAAAAACAGTTGTTAAAAATTTTTAGTACTTAAGAGATGCATCTATTGTTCTAGTTCTTAGAGAATATTTCAGTAGCTAAGCACCAACCGAATGTCGAAAATCTATCGGGCTAGTTTAAGGCTAATTACTAAATGAATTACGTACCAATTTGGCTCTAGAGGTAAGCATTAGGTGCCATCTCTTATTAACATTAATAATTATAAATAAAATTAATTAATTTAAATAATTTAGAACCGCTGGGAGAAAAAATCGGCCTGGAGCGGGACTCAAACCCACAACTGCTGCTTACCATGCAGATGCGTTGCCAGTTACGCTATCTGGACCTCCATGTTAATAATGTTAATAAGAGATGGCGCCTAACACTTACCTCTACAGCCAAATTGGTACGTAAATCATTTAGTAATTAGCCTTAAACTAACCTGATAGATTTTTGGCATTCGGTTGGTGTTTAGCTATATTACATATCTAGTTTAGCAATGTTTGTAAATATTTCAGTAATACACGTATAGTATTACAAGTATTTCTGCAGAAAGTATTAATAGTATTATTTTGTGACCCATTAAAATTTTAACATGACCCATAGTTTGAGGAACACATCTAGAGAACACAGGTGGAAAGAACAAAATATATAAATTTGAAATGTAGAACATTACAAAAATAGAATAAAAATAAAAATATTTTTATTCTATATTTTTTTAAGTGTAAACGTTTGAAAAGAACATTACTGGAATTTAGCAAATCTGATTTAAATACAAAGAATATAAATATAACATTATTATATAAATGGAATCAAAATGAGAAAACGACGTAAAAGATTAAAAATAAACATTGTACAGTAGTCCCCCTATAAAACAGGTTCATATAATTCGGATTTGTGTATAACAGCAAAAAAATTGTGACTGTATTCGTATAAACACGCTAAAAGACTCCTATATAAGGGTAAAACGTCATCACTGACTTGTGTCACAACAGGATTGGTCGAATCTAGACCAATAGCAGATATTGCACAAACCTGAGTTTAAACGAAAACAACCACTTCTCACCTAAACGATAATTCCAACAAATGAACAACAAAAAAATTTTTAATGTTCAAACATTTTCAGCTGTCTTTCAGAGGCCCTCATCTGGAAAAGTTGCAGAGAATAGAAAAGCATTTCTATCTTTTTAAAAGTTTTCGAATATAACTGTGTTCTAATTTTTAAGATTTAAACGATGTTGAATACAAAGAATCCTTATGTATTACAACATATAATTAAAATATTTACAAATAAAGTTATAAATAAATACAATAATAATATATATGGTGTTAATATATAAAATAATATATATGGTGGTAATAATACATTCAATGTTAAAAGTTAGCCCGATGTTTTAATGTATAAACAATGTGCGATAGGGAAAAATTGTTTCCTTTACATCTCCTAAAGATAACTTCATACTAAAAAATCATAGTTATGCTTTTTGGCTTTGTAAATAATACTTCCACGATTGTGGAACTGGAATATAGCCAGAGTTAATGCAACCTCCCTTCATGCCAGCTATATAAATTTCAATAGCCTCCAATGAATGTAAGTCGTGTCAGTCAAACGCTCTGTGTAAAAGCGTAGCTTCATCCCAACAATGAGAAACTCCGGGTTTGGTAGCATACTGGGCTAGTGCAGTATTATACTTCCCCTTGGGCACATCATACTTGTGGTCTCATATTCTAGCCTCTAGAGATCTGTACATGGACCCAATGTATGTTATATGCCTATTGAAATGATTGTCCTGCAATGGAATGCGGTACACTCTTGGCGCTTTCTTATCCTCAGACTTGTCTTTTGCATTAGATAAGATTCGAAAAATGTTCTGTTTTCTCCTATAAGCTAAGCGCAGGTTTAAATCCTTAACAATGCTATTATAAATTTGTTGGAGGGATGGTTCATAAGCTATAACTACCTGCTTGTGCTCTGCATCATTAAGCCTCATGTCGGTGGTAGTTAACTTAGATAGCTGGTTTGCAGTGAGCCTGTTTATTAAGGATTGGTGGTACCCGTGTGCAGATGCTATGGACTTGACGTGTTTCAGTTCATTGTGTGTATCGGAAGTGTCCAAGCAATGGGAGAAAGCCCTAGCAACTAAGGCCTGGAAAGCCACTACCTTAAAAGGCCAAGAGTCTGCTGAGTTAGCAGGTATAAAGAGAGGAATGTATGTGGGTTTGCAGTAAATAGATGTGGTTATATTTTTATTCGCCATACTAATCTTGACATCCAAGTACCTAACCTCTGTGCGACTTTCCTGATCTAATTCTAGTGTTAGGCTGTAGGCATTGTTGTTAAAAACTTTTAACACCTCCCCTATATCAGGTTTGGTTTTCCATATAATCAAAATATCATCTACATACCGCATATAACTAAGGATATTGTGTTGTAGGCTTACTAAGACTCTTTCCTCTAATGTACGTAAGACAAGTTCTCACAGATCCCCTGAGATAGGGCTACCCATCAGTACTCCTCTTTTTTGGATGTAAGTTTGACCATCAAAGTAGAAAAAGGAAGAATAGCATATTATATGCGTCAGCTCTAATATTTGGGAATGGAATCTCTGGACATCAGGTGTGGTGGTGAGAAAGAAATCTCTTAGCGCACAGAGACATGATTCCAAATGAATCAAAGGGAACATCAATACAAAATCGAATACAGTAATATATTTGTTTCCATTAAGATTTATTTTTTGGAGTTTGATGAGTAGTGCGTTTGAATCAGAGACAGTAAAGCTGTATGCGTCAAGATGGTTTTGTAACAATTGATGGATACGTTCCTCTAACAAGAATGTAGGAGATCTGGATTTATCGATCACCAGTTTTAATTTTTGCTCGGGTTTATGTGTTTTGGCAAAAGCAAATAGGCAGGGAGTGTCAGGGGAGCTAACTATTGAATGTTGAAGACCTAAGATTACAGCAAGGCCAGTGCAAGTGAACCTACCGACACAACTATGTAGCTTCATTGTGTAGGAGGTCTCAGCGGGTTGACATTTATACACAGGGCGTATGACTGACATGACTTACGTTTGTTGGAGGCTATTGAAATTTATATAGCTGGCATGAAGGGAGGTTGCATTAACTCTGACTATATTCCAGTTCCACAATCGTGGAAGTACAGTGGAATCTTGGTATACGTCTGCTTTAGAATACGTCCAATTCGGAATACGTCCTGTTTGGACGAAACAAATTTTGCTCGGTATACGACTTAATTCAATTATACGCGCCATCTATGAACAAGTAGCACTATCGGTGTACTACACTAGACTAGACGTTCGCGGTGCTACGGTTTATAACTTTGTTGAATTTCTTCAGATTTTAATTTGTAAGTAACATTTTATTATTTTTATTAATCATGAATTGCAAAAGGGCAACAGAAAAATAAAAAAAATGACTAGAATCACAACGGAACTGAAAAAACAGATTGTTGAGAAATATGAAGGTGGCACGCGTGTTCGATATTTAACGAGATTTAACTGTTGCATTCCGTATTCCGAGAACGACGATATTGACAATCGTGAAAAATAAAGACCTTATTAAATTTGCTAACGTTGCGAAAGGAGTTAAATCAATTTCTAAACAGAGATCGAAGACATTAGATCATGTCGAGAAATTGGTTTTGCTTTGGATAACTGAAAAACAGTGTGCCAGTGACAGTGTATCTGAAGAAATTATTTGCGAGAAAGTTAAAAGGATACATGCTGATCTCGTGAAAAGTCAAGCAGAAACTAGCGAGGAAACCGAGGTGTTTAAAGCCAGCTATTTTTTTTACATGAGAACGGATTAATCATTTTTACATTATTTCTTATGGAAAAGGTTGGTTTGGTATACGTCCTATTCGGTATACAGTGGTACCTCAGGATACGAAATTAATCCGTTTCGAAACTGAGATCGTATCATGAAAATGTCGTAAGGTGGATCATCTTTTCCCATACGATTACATGTAAAACCAAATAATTCGTTCCAACGCGAAAAACATACTCAAATTAAAGCCAAGTAATACATTAAAAAATATAACTGTAGTAACAAACATAAATGAAAAATGCGAACTAATGTAACGTCGTATGGTGAGTTTTTGTTCGTATCGTGGAGCAAAAATATGTTCGAATTTCATGTCGTATCCTGAAAATTTCGTATGCTGGGGCGTTCGTAACCTGAGGTACCACTGTAAGTCCAAACACTAGGAACGGATTAAGGTCGTATACCGAGGTTCCACTGTATTATTTACAAAGCCACAAAGCATAACTATGATTTTTTAGTATGAAGTTAGCTTTAGGCGATGTAAAGGAAACAATTTTTCCCTATCGCACATCGTTTATACATTAAAACATCGGGCTAACTTTTAACATTGAATATATTATTATTGTATTTATTTATAACTTTATTTGTAAATATTTTAATTATATGTTGTAATACATAAGGATTCTTTGNTAAAACATCGGGCTAACTTTTAACATTGAATATATTATTATTGTATTTATTTATAACTTTATTTGTAAATATTTTAATTATATGTTGTAATACATAAGGATTCTTTGTATTCAACATCGTTTAAATCTTAAAAATTAGAACACAGTTATATTCGAAAACTTTTAAAAAGATAGAAATGCTTTTCTATTCTCTGCAATTTTTCCTGACGAGGGCCTCTGAAAGACGGCCAAAAAAGTTTGAACATTAAAAATTTTTTTGTTGTTATTGTTTAGGTGTGAGCTGGTTGTTTTAGTATATATTTCCAGTTTGTGTGCCAGTTTTTTTATGTCTGAGTTTAAACGAGCAGCGAACCTACTAAAAACCATTTATTATTTAACATCCAAAAAAATTATATTTATATTAATGATGTCGCCAAAGTTCAGCAAATTTTTCACAGAAAAATAATTTATCAGGAAACACGTGTGCCCTCGTTCGATGCGCCGCTCCATGACGAAAACAAGCTTAAGCAATGGCGTTGTTGAACAGTGCACACTCGGTACGTGATCCTACAATTTTTTGTTTATAGCATAGTTTATATGGATTATTCCCAAAAAATTTTGTGTATTTTGGAAATGTTGAGTCAAATTAGTCTAGAATCTATTAATTTTATGGAAGAAAATCTTTCAAACAGCCGTAGTCTGTAAACTGCACATGTGCTGGGCTGTGATTGGTTCATGTATTTAAAGATTCGTAGAATATCAATTTCATAAAGAACGGAACATATCTACTGTGTTATAGGAGGGTCGACTGTACAATGCATAGTGTGAATTGCCTTGACTTAGCAGATTTCTGTTAATCTCATATACATCTTTTTGTGCATTAGAAAGGCTTTCAACATCCTTAGCATTTATGCACTTAGCTCTTTGGTGGATATGTAAATTTACAATTCTTCAAGACCTATTTGTAGACAATGAGTCTACAGATTCAATTTAATGGTATTAATTTTCAAAAAATTAAATGTTTATAGCCGTTTACTTCCAATATGTTACTGGCTGGATGTAGTAGTCTAGTTGCCTCCATACCAGAAGTTCAGCTTAGTACACATGCAGCTAGATTACTAAATCCAGTCAATAACATATTAGAATTAAAATGTCCTGAACAAAAATTACAATGGTGAATTCATTCTAAAACAGTTTTTTTAGGACAATATTTTGCCCTCAAGAAACTGTTATATCTATAGTCTTTGACTGCCTGTTCTTCATATATAACTGTGCTAATATGAACTTTTCACTAATCTGAACAATCTTGTTCAACAGTTAGTTTAGATTAGTGAAAATGCACTGTACTTTGGTTTTTGTTTTAAGGAGATGCAAAATAATTACATAAGTTGTTAATACTATTTTGAAAATATTTTTAAAAATTTGAACAGTTAGACTGTACTGTATTTAATATTTTTATTATTGTATTAAAAACTATTATAATTTACTAGTGATATGAAATGTTATTGTTACCATTGTTTATATACAGTTTTTTTCCTAAACATAATGAAAATAAATATTTTAATCTAGGTTATATAAAAAGTCAGTGTTACAAAAACTTGTTGAAGCATGTGTTTCTAAAGGCTATGTTTTTCAAATGGAAATGATAATAAGAGCTCGTCAGCTTGGATATACCATTGGTGAAGTAAGTACTTAGATTAATAAAAAATTTTGATTGATGTATTATTTTCTATGATTTAATATTTGAAAAAAAAAAATAAATAATTTGACAATTAGATATATTTTATTTATTTATTTAATATGACGTACAGTAAATAAATCCCTTTGAATGTGATTTAAATTAAAGATAGCAAAATTTAGCATTATGTAAAATACAAATAAAAAATTACAATGATTATTGTACAATATACAAACCAACAAATGTAATCTATAAACAACAAATAAATAAAGAATGAAATTTGATCAGGCTGTGATGGACTGCTCCATATTAGAAATAAACAAACAATAAGCCACAAAGCTTACCTGGAAAAAGTTTATAAAATGTAAATTAAGTACAGCACACATTAATTCATCATAACCAATCACAGACAATTCTTACAAAGCAGAAAAGCCACACTGAACTAATATGGCAGAGTGGTGAAGCAACACCCCCCCTGAAAATTTAATCATAGAATTTATAAAAACTTACTATTTTAATAATATAAAATTTTAATATCTTATCATTTAAAAAAGTAATCAATAAAGTTCTCTTGTAACAACAATCTTATATCAAAATATTTTTTATGGAGTTCAGCTAGTTTATGCTTCTACAGGAAGCAACATCGTGAAAAGTACCTTCATCACCAAAGAAAATCAACAAACCTTTTAAGAAAACATATAGAATCACTTCTAACTAATAATTCTTAACAAAGCAAACCAAACATAAAAATTTAAATAACTTTGAGATATACAACATCATCAAAATCTCTATACCAAAAGATCTGTTAGTGTCATTTAAATCGGTTCAAATTCGGTTTAAATTCCACAGGTTCAAAATTGTCGTTCAGCCATTGTCTATAAGAAAAGCTGATTCACTAAATTCTGCATCTCCTTACATAATCAAACTGTTTAGATAAAAGAAAATCTCTACCTTTTCTCATCAAAGTGATTTTAACACCAATTTATTGAACCAAAGAAGTCATCTTTTCACAATATTAAAATAAATAGTAAGTTTGGCAAACTTTAAGATTATAAAGTAATGCGGAACCCCACAGCCCTTACTATAACAATGTTTAACGAAATGCCACTGGATATTCTCAAACATGTTACACCAATCTATAAACCAAACTTCTATACAAAACCAATGCTTGTACAGTACCTAGGCTTCAAATGACTGATGTTTTTTTCTCTATTTAACCAATTTCCCTAAGTACATGTGTGAATAATCTTTATTGAAACTAGTCCTGCCATTTTCTTAATCAAATTCAAATGTTTAAGGAACTTACCATTAGAATAAGTTAAATCTGAAACCAGAAGCCGAATAGTCAACCACCTCTTTCATTAACCCATTCAAATAGAAATTAAAAAGAATATGATTTAACACACAGCCTGACAAATACCTCTCTATTCATAAAACAAAGTTAGACTTAGACTTTCCTGTCCTAGTCTGCACAAAAGCTGAAGTATAACTATACCAATGCATTAAACAATACCCAATTCTATATGTTAAACCATTATCCCACAACACATGCCACAAGATATATCTTCAAAAGATCAAAGGCAGAATGCAAGTCTACAAAAAAGACATAAAGTTTCCAAGTGATGTAATTTATTTCTTACATCATTAAGATGATTTGTTAATTAAAAATTTTATTAGAGATAATTTATGATTTGCACAGTGTTTCTTTTTCTAAGAAAATTCTTTAAATTTAACCAATGTGAAAGCATTTCAATATTATTTATGGTGAAAGTAGAATAAAAATATTGCTAATTGTTCTAGCATTGTTACTATAGTTATTGTTATATATATATTGTTAGATAGCATTACTTTGGATAAAAGTGTTTTTTAATTGTTCTATTTTCATAATTTTTTATATCAAAATGTCAGATATTTTCGTGAAATGTATTTAATATTTTATTGTCTCTCTTGTGGTTGTTAACATGATTGTATATTTTCATTAAATGCAAAGAAACATTTTTTGTCATTCTAAAAGCAAACATACTTTTAGTTTTATGCAAATACACTATTTTATGGAAATTTTAAGAAAAGATATACATAGTACAGTAGAGCATCGTTTATCCGAATCAATTGGGGACTGGGGTTTTTCGGATAACTGATTATGTACGAAAAAATATATTAACCTATCCCATCCTGAAATTTTTCTCCGTTGCGTGTCGCTTTGCGTTGAATTTTTGTCAATGTTAAGCCTAACGTAAACTTTTTAAAATAATAATCGTGGCTATTTTATCATTAAAAATTATTTCTTTATTTTGTACAAACAAATTAAATATATTGAAAAATATAAAAACAATAAAAAATTATACTTCAGAAGTTAATTTAGTATCAAAAACGTAAAATATTTGAGTAGCCCAGGACATAGCCAAAGATTGCAGCACCACAGTACTAGCGAAAATTAAAATTTGCCAACTGGAATTCTTTTGGATAACTGACTTTCGGATAAACGACGCTCTACTGTATATAGGAAAACATAACCTAAAAAATTATTTTTAGTATTAACTGTTTAATTTGAATAATTACCGGTAATTTATATTAGGACATTTTATGATTAATAACAAATTTATCTCATAATTGAAAAAAATCTCTTTCAAGATATGTATAATATATTTTCTTCAGGAAAAAATTTGAAAGAAATGTTAATGAGGAGGTATAAAATGTACTTTATATCCTTGTAATGATAAAAATTGAAAATATTTGAAAGTTATTTATATTGATTACACACACAGAGTTAAAACCTCTATATAAGGAATTTTCCTTTATAATAAGATTTTCTGTAGAATGTTGAAAGACTTTTTTTCTTTTATATTCACTCCTGGTGTATTTTTCATCTAACAAATTCTCCATATTTGCTATGACAGTTCATTTAATATATATTAATTTTTAAATATTATAAATTCTAAAACGTTATATGCATCATTTGTGATACTATATATTTCATAATATCCTGATTTTGGATTCTTTCCAAATTACTAAGAATAATGTTATTATACTGAATAAAATTTGTTATTATTCTATTGTAAATGTATGATAAGCTATTTTATGCATGCAATATTTTTACATAATTATTCTTGATTATTTCTTTATTCAATATACAAAAGTATTATTTTAAAATAAGTTGCATTTTTTAAATATCATCAAAACTTTAAAAATTATCACCAATAAATTTATTAAAATTAATATTAAGTTCTTGTAATCTGATTTATTCTTTAATATTTAGATATTTAATATAGTGACTTTTAAATTTACATGTATTTTTAAAACCTTTCATAAAAATAAGTGTCAATATCTCAGAAAATATGCACAATACTATATTTTTACTGTTACATGTTACAAATTGATTAAGGCCAAATGCAAGAATAATGATTAACTAAGAGTTTCAGTAACTATGAAATTTTTGCTGTAAAATAAATTTTTCATTAAAATAAAAGAAACTGAAATTCATTTAGGATTTTTATAATAGCATTATGAAACACACAATTAACAAAGTATTGAAAAAAATACACAAAATAATTAATCATATCTAAATGCTATCATTTCGTAGAAATTATACAATAGGAAAATTAATCTTCCAAGAATTTAATAAGCTTAAATGATGATATTCAGTTATACAACATGACAGTCACTAACTTAAATGTTGTAGATTTAAGATGTCATTGTTATGTATAGTGATATCAAATTTAAGTTGATTTGAATTTTATATAGAGAGATCAGCTAGATACATTGAGGAAACATAAAAAATAATTACAGTACAGTATATATAATATCTGTAATTTGAACAATTTGTATTTGATATGAAATTTTAATGTTATTTGAATGTCTATAGATACAATAAACAAAATTTTTCATATTTAAGAACAAATACATTAACTTTTATTTTTACTAAATTATATAACTGTCTGAACTTTTTAAATTGTAGAAAATAAATTTATTGTTGAATGCATAATATGTGGCATCAATAATTATTTTATATCACAGACTTATTAATATAAATTTTACAAAATGTATTATAATTATTAATATAGTCATTTAACCTTTTAAATTATATGACTGGATATTACAAAATTTAAACCGATTCTTTGTATTTAGAAATATTTCATATGAAGATAAATTTTGTTTCTTGTTTTTACTGCATAGAATATTTAAATACTTTTGCTGAATAAGCTGAAACAAAATTTTTAATCAAGCTTTTTTTCATCTATTTTTATCATCATTATCTTCAGAACAATATATCAAATTAAACAGAATAAAATCAAAAATTTTTTAAAAAGTGAAATGAAAAATCCATGTTGAATTGCATAAATGTTTTTTGAAGATGAATATATAAAATGTTTTAAACATTTCTTATGATGTTGCCTTTTTTTGGTTGACTGTAAGCATATTATATCAATATATAACAAAATAAAATTAAAGAGAATTAATATATGTAACAAAATTATATAATTATAGCAAAACCTTTTTATCTGTCAGTGTATGTTAACCATTATGTTACTAGTGCATTATATGTCTGAGAAATTGTATAATAACAACAGCATTTGTCAGTCCAAATTTACAGAACATGCATACATTAAACAAAAACTAACAAAAGAATATAATAACAGATTAAATGCAAAACACATATGACATCCCAATACTCATATATTCATTCATATATTCTCATATGAGATGAGTTCATTAAGTAACTTGAGTATCATTATGAGAGTTTTCAATGCATAGGAAATGACATAATATAGCAAAGAATTACTGAATGATTAGTGTGCTCTTTCTAAATATGAGGGTGTTTTGAAAAGTAATGCCTTCTTTATTTTTAAAATGCATTATCTGAAAAATTTATTCAAACTGAATATATAAAATGAAATATAAGTATAAGCCTATTTTTATATCTAAGAACTTATCTCAGCATGTCACAAAGTTGAAAATATCATTTCAAAAATCTGTTTTTTGAGAGTTAAGTCCTGGATTTTAGTTCTTCATCTTCCCCTTAGAGAAACTTTTTTTTGGGGGGGTTAAATTGGTGATAGTTGCTAGGTATTAGGTCAGAGCTGTAGGGTAGATGTGGCAGTAGTTTCCAACTGTTTGCAAAGTGTTTTCTGCAACCTTCTATGTTTGTGGGCAGATTGCTGCTCATTGCATAAGTTCATTTGTTCTTGTTTAAACATTTTTCACCATTTGTCAGATGCTATAATAATTCATACAATCTTCAAAATACTTTTCAAACATTTTGGCATGGATTTTTGATAGTTTTTGTCTTTTCATTCAAAACAAGCACACCACAACTCTGTATCACTTGCCTGCAAGTACTTGTTGAACAACATTGTGGAAGAGAAAAAGAGTGCACTTTACAATCCTGCTATTTTTTTAATTGAAATTAAAATGTATGCAATAGAAAAGAAAAGGCATTATTTTTCAAAACTCCCTTGTATCTACTCCAAAAAAAGAATATTATATTATTATGTAACATTTGTACTATTCTCAATAATTGACTGAGGTAATTCTTCATCCAAAAATAAAGAAAATTCATGCTATTCATAATGAAATTGGTAACACTTGGAGGTCAGCCATTTTGTTGCACTGATTGAAAACCAACTATAGAGTGCAAAAAAGTGCTGGCACTGGAAGAGGATGTTTTTTTTTTTTACTGAACATTGTGCACCAAATGATCTGTACATGCATTGATGCATTTAAGTTCATTTACTGAACTTGTCTCTAGAATTACAGAAGATACACACAAAACTAGAACAACTCCAAAGAAAAATACAACAACATTAACAATCATCATCCTAAGTCCTCTGTGGAAAGGCTGACATTTCCTTATAAAGAGGTATGACAAGGCCTCAGATATTACTACAAGCCAATTACAACACTGAGTTTTTTGACAAAAAATAAGAAACATCACAATTACAGACAGATTTTCATTTAAAAAATGATATGCCATTAAACCTGCACAACATTGACCTGGATCTAATACTATACAACAGACACAGACACCGTGTAGCAGTCCCGGATTTAGAAGAACCATCATAGTAGGTATCCTAATGATCTCAGCTAGAATTATGTTAACTGAACTGCATCAAACTGTTGTGACTCATGAATGACACTTTGGAGAGATGGAAGGATTTATGATTGCCAAATAAGACCATGTCACAAATACAGAAGACTACAGAAATTATTTCTTGAAAGATCTAACAATACTGTAGATGATACTTATAGAAAATGACATATCATGCATGAAATTGAACAATATACATCAGGTTACAAGCAATCAAGGTAATATACAATTTCATGTGATGTGTTTTCTATTTGATCATTGTGATTACTTCTGTTGATGTAATGAAATAGAAAACAATATATCAAAAGCTTGCACACAAACAAACACTATTAGACACCCAGTAACAATACTATAAATACACATCTCAGACAGTCATAGAAAGCATCACACATACTATGACTCAGCCATAATCACGGATTAAACAACTCATAACAAAAGACCAGATATCACATTCATTGACAAACAAAACAAAATCATATGTTGTATACATAGCTATACCAGATACCCACAACATTCAAAATACATATACTGAAAAACTTAGAAAATACTCCAAACTTACCTGCAAAATAGTGTCCACAGATGCTGTATTTTGTAACAAGTTGTGCCTATGGTTCTATCTTGCAAAGGCATTGTACCAAATACATTACACAAGAGTATAGCAACATTAGGGCTTCACAACAGTGCGCATAATGTGTGACAGAAAACAGCCATACTTAACAAGTCATATAATCATCTTAAACACAGATGCATACATGAACATCACTTAATAGAAATAACAGCTTGTTTTATACCTTAATGCTGGACCATAGTGCTAGGCATTAGTATTAACCAAGTAGGATACATTCCACCAACATCATAATAATAATAATTCTTATTATAAATTTATTGGTAATTTCATAGTTTGGTTATCTTGTATACCAATAATATTGTGGTGGTTGTATTATAAATATATTTAAATGTTAAAAATAATAATTTTTTTATTCCTTTACTTTTTATATTTATAATTTATTCTTGTTTCTTTAGTAGAATAATTTAAAATGTTAATTGACAAAAGCATTAGAAAGCATAATAATGATGATAAATATTATTAGAATATTAATCATAACAACAAGTAACAGTGCTAATAATTATGTTGTTTTCCATAATTGTTTTTGTATAGGTTCCGATTACATTTGTGGATCGTTTTTATGGAGAATCTAAACTTGGAGGAAATGAAATAGTCCAGTTTGTAAAGGGTCTCTTGTATCTGTTTGTTACCACATGAATCAAAATATAATTTATTTTTATAAAATTAATAATAATAATTTATTAAATATAAGAAAAAATTATGTTAAACAGATTTCTTAATTATGAAAATTATAGCTAATATGCATTTAAATTTTTGAATTTATGTAAACATATAACAATTGGTATATGATAGAAATATGTTTTTATCTTTTAAAATAATAACTTTAAATGTTTGGTATTTGATCTTGGCAAATAACTTATGGATTTTAGCTACAAGTGTAACAATTAAGATCTTTTAAAATATCTTAAATTTTAAGATAAACTTTTGAGATATTACATAATGTTGCTGTTGATAAGACATTTAAAGTAAATTCTTTAAAATAGATTAAATTTAAAGCATTAAAGTGAAACTCAATTATATAACATAGCTACTTGGAATTCACCTGTTTTCATTTAAAAGATGCAAAATGAAAATCATCATCCAACTAAATGTTGAAATGATGCTTAATTATAATTAAAACACTAAAGCAAATTTTGATACATTAATTTTCTTTTAGGAAAATATTGAAAATTTTATTATTCACTTTCTAAGGTGCGTTGTAATATTTATTACATCAGATGTATCTATTGTTTTCTCTGATGTCCACTTTATATTATTAGAAATAAATTGTATAGCTAATATAAGTAGTTATCAAGAGAATTTCATACTGTAATAAATTATTTTTTTATTGTATGACTGATATTAAGTATGTAATTAAAATGTTTTGATATAAAAAGTTTTTTTTGATTATTACTTTTTTTTGAAATATCTGAATAATAAATTATTTTTGATATAATACAACATTAAAGCTGCAGTTGATTACTTTAATGAATGTAATCTATTTTTAGATAGTAAATGGAATTTTAATTGAATAATTTTTATAATTAATTATGATTAAATAGGAAAATTATTTTAATTTCTTGATATTTTGTTTTAAACCTGGAGGATATTTTAGGCTCAAAATATGAAATGATAATACTGCATTAAATAAGAATGCACAGGAGTATTGAATTAGATTGATTGATATGACAAACTCAGATTCAGAGTAAATCAGTTTTCTTTCTTTCTTTTTGAAAAAATCAATTTCTTTTGTATTAGTTATTACAAAAAATCTCTTGGATACTTGTAATATTTTAAATTTTCAGATTTTATTTAAGTAATTTTTTTATAAAACAATATTTGTTTATAAATAAATAAAATACTAAACTTCAAACTTAGAAAAGTTGTGCTGTTTATCATAGAAATTCATTAAGAAATTTAACTGATATCCAAAAGAAATTTTGATGAAAAAATGCTATGTTTGGATAAATTTTTGATAATTTAGAAGTTATGAAGATGCAAAATGATTTTAACGTAGCCATACACAATAAAAAAATACGCTAGATATTAAATGAAGTTTTAATTATATGGACAAATACTTTATATTATAAAAAAAAAAAAAAAACATTCTTTTACAAAGAAAAATTTTTGTAGAATTATTTTTATTATTAAGTAATTTTTGAAAGAAAATTATTTTTCTTCTTTTTCTAATTAAGGTTGAGATTTACAGTTATTTCATCCTTCGTTAAAGTATTTTTACATAAGAAAAGAATCAAATATTTTAATAAAATGCTGTTATAGATTAAATTTCTATAAAAAAGTAATTTTTGCGTAAAATTATTTAGATTCATCAACAAAATAAACAAGTACAGTACTATAAAATAAAAAGAGAATACTTTGAACATAAACTAAATACTGAAATATAAAACTTTCATTTAATTTCTAACAGGCGATCAATTTTGCATCTTGATAATTCTAATGGTGCATTTAAAGTAACCTAATTTAATGAAATTCAAATTAATAAATTAGCGAAATAAGAAGACTTTGTGTTATTTTGATCAGTGGCATCGGTATAAAATAAGTTATACAAAAATGTAGGTAAAAACAAGATTTAAAACTATGAAATTATCTCTAATGTGAGGAATTATATAATGAATTTTTATTTTGAAAAGAGTTTAAAACAAACCAACATATCACAATTTTATTTTAATGATTGTAAAACAGAGTACATTTTTTTTTTTAAATTCACATGCAGATTATGTACAAGAAAATGAAAAACTCTTATTTACATTTTATCATACATTGATTTTTTTTTATAGCCTTTTCATCAGAATAAACAATAACAGAGATAGACAACTTCCCTCAATCAAAATAATACATACACAGTATTTCTGAAGTAATTATTTTTCAATATTTTAATTCTGTAACCTGAGAATATTTCTTCAATGTGTTGACTAGAACTGAGATCAGAACAGGGAAGTATTGATACAAAGACTATAAATTATTCTTTAAAAAATACATATAACAATTATGATGGAAAAATAATTAAAATTCAGCTTCTACAAAAAATTTTAATGAGTTGTACAAAAACTTTTCAAAAGAATTTTCAGCTGACTAGTAGCATTTTACATTGTTATTAACTGCTGTAAAATGTTTCTTTTATGGAAATATTATTTACAATTTTTTTTTCCAGTTATCAATCAGTGGGATAGAAAAGAAATAGTATATAAATTTCGATTATGCAAAATTTGAATATGTTACTTTCACTTTTAATTTGTTTACTATGCTTATCTTACTATGATACTTTTATCAAATGTGTATCGGTGCAAATAAATTAAATTTAGCAATTGATAGAAAGAGAAATTTCAATAAAGATAGCTAAGAGTGAGTCAACTCTTGAGGAGTTTTAGGTGGACTTTCTAGCAGAGGTGACATGCAAGAAGGAACACAAGCTGTAAGAGCCCTTTTTTCAGACCACCTATTTCGTTTCTCTGATACAGTGACATTTTTTCTGCTGGTAAGAATGACATGGCACACCATTCCTTTGCATTCTCGACATACGGTGGTTAGTGGTCCCTTGGGAGTTTCTACGGTCGTTTCGGCTTCCTGAATCGTCCGTGATCTATTAAAAGGAAAGCGTCTTGCTGCTGGCCAAGTTCCAGTTGCTTCATGAATTGCATGACTGGAGATTGACTGATGAAGTTTATTTCCCTCCAGTTGATTAGATTTTGTTACAATATGTTGGCTCCTTTTACTTGTCCACAAACTAAATAAAAAAAAAAATAGTTCTTTGCTTTAATAAAAGATAGTATAACATTTCAATTAATTAAAACTGACACTGAAGTTTTCCTATTAAGCATAAAACTCAAATAATTTAAAATTATGCCAACCTGGGAAGCTGAAACGATTCTGATAATTTTTTTAAAGAATATCCAGTTGCATTAGTGTCTGGTAATTCTGTCACTGGACTGGGGGTTGGGCTGAGCATATATACAGGGATGTTGGCAAAATGATCCGTAGGAATACGCATCTGAATAATAATAGTTGAAGTCATAAATTAAAAACGTAAAATATAACAACAACAAACAGCACTTACCTTAGTAGAACATTTGTCACAGACAATTCTTTGACACATCTTGCATTTAACTCCCCAAGGACCAAAAAATGAAAATCTTGTTTTTTTACACGTAAAACATACCTATAAATAAATAAATGTAAATAAGTAATTTAAATATTTATGAATTAAATCCACATGTAACGAACTTACTTTTCCCTTTTCTAATTCCTGGTATAATGTGTTTCCCATGTTTAACATTAACGTTTCTAGTTCTGCTTTCGTTAATACATTTCTTATGTGAATCACTTCTTCCAAAGTTAAAGAAAGTGACTGGATGGATTTTTCCCAATGAGACTAATAAATTTCATTTTTTTTTAAATATTTAAGCATGCAATTTAATAATTAAAAGAAATTTTATATTAAAAAATCTACTCACTGCACTCCAAACTGAAAAGTTGTTTGGTATCGAAGATATTTGAAGTTGTGGACTTTTACAAATGAATTTTCCTGAAATTAATGCTAGTTGCTGAGGTTTTGTAGGCGACTCACAAACCGATATGCTATGTCTTCTTTCTAATCTGTGACCTAAATAAAAGGGGGGGTTTTTAGTATTTTTTATTTATTAAAAATTAAAGAGTAGTTTCCAAAATTTACTTTGTTGCCATAATGTGCTTGGTGGTTTAATGGTTGTTACATTATCTGTTTGATGTGTAGTTGCAGTTTTCTCGGTTGTAGGCGTTACAGGAAAATCGGGATCGTCGTCGTCGTCATCAAAACTCGGTGTTAAGGAGAGAGATAAATCAGCCTTAATTAAACGTCTTCGAGGCTGAGGCGTAATGTCGTTATCATTTAATTTTGTTCTAGACGTTTCCACTGTGATTCAAAAATAATCTCGTTATTATTCAATAAAATGGAAAGGAATGAAATATCGCTTTTATTTTCTAAAATCATCACCTGTTTCCTCCCTGTTTCCGGTAGGACGGAGCGTATGCTGTTGACGGATGGAAGCCATTAGTTTCTCGTATAGAGTAGGCTGTTTCGGTGGAGCGGGAGCTAATTTTCTTTTTGATACCTGTAAATATTTATTGCTCTTTATACTTCTTTGCATTTTAAAATCGATTAAAATATAAATGAAAACGTACGGGAACCAACGGTGGTCGAGATCGAATAAACTCTAAAATCAAGGCATGGGCATCTTTCTTCACTCTCGGAGGTATATCACCATTGACCTAGATTATAGAACTTATTAATAATTTTATTGAAATTTACAGTGAAGTAACAGAAATATACTAACCATAATTTTATTTAGTTTATATCTACGAGAACGTATGTCATCTAATAACATTTCGTAAGGAGTCAATTCGAATTCGATAGGCTGAGGATTAAGATCTCTCTCCACTTTTCTTAATTTTACACCTTGGCGCAATTCTCTGATTACTTGCATCCATAGACCCGCCTAAAAGACAGGTTATAAGTTAGTATATAATTTAAAAATATGGAGATAAAATCTTAATAGCCATTTTTTTTTACCCAATCTTGAAATTTCAAGTTATCTAAATTTGATTCTCCATCAGTTTCAACCAAAGCGTGCTGTCTCAGTTCTTTAGTACCTGCTGAAATTTTTTCTAGAAATGTAGATAATTCTAACACTTCGGCTACCAGAGCTCGACACACTGCTTTGTAATGGCCGTCCGCCTGACCAGGACACGCTAAACGATTGGCACATATCTTGAAAAGAAAAATAATAAATTTTATGTTAATAATAAGATCTACTTTAAACTATTAAAAATTTTAAAGAAATCTTATCCATCTGTACTTCACGAACTATAATTATTTTTAAATACTAAGCTATCTTGAATATTAATTTCACGCCTGTACGCATCTTCTAATTAGGCTCATAGTTTTAGAGGATTTTGATATCCAACACAATGGGATTAAAGGACAACATTTATTTTAAAAAATGTTGGAGAGAGATATTTAATTCCTTTACAAAAATAATTTTTATTTTATAATTTATGTTCTTTTAAGTATCATTTTTATTTAGACGTGGAAACAATCTTCTATTAAAATGGTTTAAGCTGTTGTAAAAAAATATCCCCCCCTTCTAAATTAATATAAATGAGCTTTCAGTATAAATATCCTCGGGACGAGTTTTGTGTCATAAGATACGAATAGGATACAGTAATGTAATCCTATAATATATGCAGAAATATATTATTCTCGTAAGCTTTTCATCCAATTTAATCTGGAATCATAAATTTTAAAGAAATTCTGACATATTTTTCGTTAAAAATATAAATTTATAAGCGCTTTTAAAGTTAGTTTGTCTTATATATATATTTTTTTCTTTACAGAAAGGAAACTTCTGTTTACCAAACCCATTTTAAATTGTTTTTTTGTGAAGACATATTTGAATAATTACGTTCGATTTAACAAAATGTTAGTTAGTTACATAGTTATAATTATATTTGTAACTAAGCAACTACGTTGTTAACATTTTTTTTTTCTTTAATTAAGGAAAAACTTCAACAGCAAACATAATTATAGTGGCATCAGTTGGTTACAATGTTCAACTAGAAAACAAAGAAAATGGCATTTCAGTTCTGCGAGAAGCAACATCGTGTAACATATTTCAACACTAACTGATCTAATCATGAAACATGTTAACTTTCCCTTATAGAATATAAAATTTAACTATAAAGTTTTCTTCTGGTAGGGCGATATGAAAAAAAGAAAAAAAAAAATTTTTTTTCTTCTTCGAAGCATTCGAAGATGGATGATCCCAAATACTTGGATCGTTTTCAATTTAAGTTAAATTTAATTTCCTCCTGCAAAGAGAACTGAATTCTAACAATTTAAGAAGAAACTTTTTCACATTATTCGTTAAAATACAATTTATTCTCTCGCTGTATTTTTTTAAGTTCGTCGGTTGGTTGACCACAGATAATAGACGTAAATAAAGCCAAGATTACAAAAGATATAACACGCGGTAAAATATTGTTAAATCGCATTTACATTTATTCGAGAAGGTAAAAATTATTATTATTATTTTTTTAAATTATATAACATTTTTACACAAAAAAATGCTAATTTAATTCCGTATATAAAGGCAACTAGTGACACAATTATCGTCGACAAATTAATGATCCACAACATATACTTTAACTCTACAAAAGGATTAGTCACCATCTGTCCATGACCTTGCAACCAAACACCTGCTCGTTCCCACTAAATTGTTCTCACATCACTGCATCCATTCTTAATGGGTGTTATTTTCTGTATAATTGTCTTACGGCACATCATTTTCCTCCCTCTCTTTTCTGAAATTTTAAATTGTATGTATCGAAACGTTCGCGTATCATGAATTTTCGTGTAGCCCCACCTCGAGAAACCGAAGCGTGAAAAGTTTAATGTTTATCAAATCAGTTAACGATAACAGCTTCCATGTTTTCTAGACATGTTCGGAATGCCGTGTGAAAGCTACAGAATAAAAAATTTATGGCTATTCAATTGGTTAAGTGAGTTTGAAATTCAGTTTCTATTGTTGTCTAGAATTTAGAATTTAAAAAATTAGTAGGAGTTGCCACGAATACAATACATCCCCCCCCCTTTTATCTAACTTTTAACGAGTAAAACTTTTCAAAAAATCAATGAAAAATAATGTAAATTAATTATGATTTTTTCGCTCTCGAAACGCATTTGTATCTGGCATTGATAATTAGAAATTTGAATATTTAAATTATTCTTTTTAAATATATTTAATAATAATTAAAATTGTATTTTTGTCTAAAAAAAATTTTTTTTCTTTCGTACCTCCATTACTTTAATTAAAGTCACGCCCTGCGACTGTTTAGAATCGGAATCGTCGTTCGTTTCATCTTCCTCCGCATCTCTCTCGATACCTTCGTCACCATTTTGAGATTCAGCGTCATCATCTGACGTCGTACCTTCGTCATCTTGATCCGCTGACGTCATCACGTCGATTAAACTCTCTAATTGATTGCTAAGACTTCTTTCTTCGTTTTCCGATAAGCCGTAATCTAATGCTTTAAAAATTGCCAGACCCAAGGACGAAACGAGCTGCATTGAAAAAAAATAATAATAAATGCGAGAAAGCCATTAAAATGTAATTTTCGAGTTCTGGAAAATTTCTAAAAAGAAAAAAAAAAATTGAAAGTTTATATTGGAATAGGAAATAGAAGTTTAAAAAAAAAAAAATGTTTACTGTTTAATAAAAGCGGAAGAGGAAATCATGTGACGAAAATTGTGAAGTTATCACGCATTTCTAACTTAATATCGTGATGCAGAAGGTCTTTCACAATCCCGCGTGATGCATGAAAAGGGCATTCGAGTTCCGCGTTAGAATTTTTAAAATACAAATTTAAAAAAAAAATAAATAAATAATAAAATTTCTTGAAATTTTCCGAAGATTTACAAATTACAATCCACTGAGGTATTTTTAGACTGGTAACGTTAGCTGTCGTGTAACGTTAAGAACAATAAAAGTAATTCTTATTATTATCTTGACATAAATTTATATATTTAATATATAAGGAAATAAAATTTATACCGAGAAAAATTGTAAAGAAATGTGCAATTTCATTGTATTACACGAGCTCTCTCTCAGTTGATTTTTCAAAGAATTTTTAAATATAGTAACTCTGTTACAGTTTAGAAAGGAAATATTATGCTATAAATTATTTTAAAAATTACTATTAAATTTTAATATAAACTCTATAAATGTCAACTATAAATAATATTTAATAGTCTAAATTTATGGAATGAAAATTTCATTAGAAATTTCTAATAAAATATTTAAATTTTAGTTTACTTAAGCGCATTTATTATTATTATTAAATGTTAATATATAAAAAAAAAAATTAATTACCTGATATTCGTTATCAGCCAATGATCTGAGCCCTGAAATGAAATTTTTCTGTTAATTTTTTTTATTTTATATTTTACTCTAATAGGCTATAAATATTCGAGGAAATATTCAACGGGTTAAAACAATTATCGTATTAAAAGTAGCATAACTAATTTAATTTGTGATGAGTAATAATATAAACATCGTGCCACATTTATTTATATTGTATAATATAAACAAACGTACATTTATTAGTTTTATAATTCGAACTGTCAGTAATGGTAGATTACACAAGTAGGAAATCAACGTAAAAGAAATGGATTGTTGTCGAATCCTTCCTTGGGCATATCGATAACATTTATATTATTGGGTCATCCATTTTAAACTTCCAATATAAGGTCAATCGAATACTCGCATTGTTTTTAATGCATAGCTTATTCTAGAACGAAATTCGTACTACAGATGTCAATAAATCAGTATGTATGTATGTTAGAGGAAATATCAGGGTGACCGTGACAAATCGTTATTAACAAGAAATCTTCGAGACCGGCAGCCATAATACACTAAGATTCTGTCCGAAGGCGTAGATAATGACGTAAATTAGTAACGGCAAGATGAGTAACCTGGCTGAAAGGAGGAAAATATCGAAAAGTTTGTATACACGCGGCGGAATATCTACATCTCGGAACGTTTCGGTAATTTCAAAGATAAAAATAAATTTTAATGAGAACAGTATCAGGTTTTCCTGATTTATTTGTATTTCCTTTTATCAACGCCGATTTCACGCCCAATTAATAGCCTAACTTGAAAATAAAATAAAATAAAAAATAAATTGTAATGTAACAAAGACTCTTACATGAATTACCTTCTTTCAATGCGGTAAAAGACCAGATACGGTGTTTAAGATTTTGAAACTAATATCCAATATTTAAGATAATGAAGATGGAATTGAAAAAACCATTAAGAAAACAAACGTCTGGTTAAAATAATCGACGTTTTGTTTGCAAAGAAAGAAAAACGAATTTCTCTTAAAGCGCATCAAAGACAAAAGCTCCAGGATATTAAACTCATTCCGCTAATTAAATATTTTTTTTTTTTCGTATTTCCATTTAATGGCTCCACAAACATTTTTCTGATCTAAAGGAAGAAAAAATTTATTTTCCAAAAGTGTTAAAAGAAATTTTGAAAATTATTAAATGGATATTTAAATATAAATCTACATTTATTGTAATTAAATATTTTGTTTGGGAATTTGAGATTTCAAAGCCTGATTAATAAAGAAAAAAAACAAATACGAGTTACATGTGGGGAGTCCTAGATATCTACATCCGCTATTAATTATAGATACGAAGGGAAAAACCAATTTTTCCTATCTGTAATCTTATTTTTTAATTTGTTGTTTAAAGAAAATATTTTGAACTCTTTTATTAGAAATCTTTTTATGTCTTCGCCCATAAAATCCTTCGATGATAATGAAGAAACTTAATACGTTGCTCGTTACTTTCGGCATTCGTACGATCTGGAAGAGTTAAATAAATTAAAGTTTTAAACAGCGAATCTTACTATTTACGGAAAGAATTGTATTCTGACAGAATATAAATAATTCATCTAGATTAACTAAGAGATATAATATAAAAAGAAATATATAATTTCCAATTTCTAACGTCACGACTTTACTTGTGGCCGTTTTGTACTGTACTTTACAAAAAAACAACAACAATTATAGATGAAGAGATACGCCTTTTGAATGACAACTTATTAACAAAATAATCTTTATGGGGTTAGAGTTTGGGTTACCAATTCTAACTCCTTCTACCCAAAGTCACGTAATGTTTATTATGCGTGAAATTTTAATTGGAAGCGTGATTATTCTCACGCAATATATACCGAGTTATTTAATATAAACAAGTGTCCAGAAAAATATTCTCAAAACTTATTTTTTTAACCTATATTTCGGTCGAGAATTTTATGGGTTCTATATATCATAATTAATTCAAAAAATGTAAAATGTCGTGAGAAGAAACCCTTTATAACGGAATAAAAGGCAGGATGAAGCGATCGGGTCAAGTTAAAGGTGACGTAACGTGACCCTTATGTTAAAGATGCGAAGAATTATGAGAATTCTTTGTTTAAAACTTATGAAAAAGGACTTTTGCAATAGCATTCTCCTCCCTCGTATAATAGCAGGAGGTATATTAGCGTTAAACAACCTCGGGCACAAAATGGCGAATTATCTTGTTGGTCCGTGTCGATAAGCTCCCCGACTTCCAGCTTTCGGTAATGTAGGGGATGCAACAATAGCAGCTGTGAAACTGCAGGTGTTTGGATTATCGATTACTTAATTTTTTGATATCATCGACTCGATTCGTATGGATATATTTCTGAGAAAAATCTCCACGAGTTGATGGATATTTCCGAGAAAAACACAGTCAAATTTTTGATTCTATTTATCTTCTCTTAAATGTCAATCTAAATGATAAACTTTCATAATTAAAATTAGGTTGAGGACGCGAACTTGGCCCCAATTTAAAAAGTTCAGGGGCTCAATTAAGGGATTTTAATCCTCTTTTTACCCATTAGACGAGATTATTGTCGATTGTGTCATTTCGACTGATGTTATCTAATTACGCGATAAGATTACAACTATGGCCATTCACCTCTATCCTTGGAGTGAAAGCAACGCGAGCGGTTCTATAATCTAATCTTTAAGTTCTTGTCAGCTGTCAATTCTTAGCTATAATCGCAATCGAAGAGATTTAAAGAGAATTTTAATTTAAAGTGACTAGTTGGAGGGTCAATACCACAGAAACACTTTTCCGCATTCTTATAATGGTAGGGAGTCGTGTCCTGGTTTTTTGTCCTTTGAATTTAAGAAATTCAAATTACGCCATATTTGTCCTTGCATCATTTAAAAACTTTTTTTTACGAAACTGTTGCATCAACCTTGATTTTACAAGGCACTCCACCCAACCTTGATTTTCCCACGCGTGGCCATGTGGTAGTTTCTCATCGAAGCAAAGTCGCTACAAATCATTATAGGGGTTAAAAAATGATACACAGTCGTATTTAATGTAATCACTTACATCTAAGGTACACAATCAAGAACTAATTTCAAGATAATTTGAGCGGAAGCTAAATGGTTCGAGAGCGTGCACGATGCATTTAAAGTCCGAAATTCTCATTATGGTTTTGGATCATTCCCTTCGAAACGGAATGATCCAGAACCACCGGTAACCAGTAGTAACAGAGAAGGATTTGTAAATGCGACAGATAATAACAGATCAATCATGAGAAATGGTGTGGGATGCTATCACCCATGGCAACTGATGTAGGCTTTCGATATGTGGGTGGAACTACTAAGATTGCTATCGCTCCTTTTCCCAAAATGGAAACTAAACACGAAAACTGGTCTGTCCTAAATATGATGATTTTTCTAGTTACATATCATAAAAACACTCGAATGGGTCGCGCGTAGGTCTCATAATCTTATTCTAAAGTATATAGAATTCTTTCTGAAGTGCCTTGCGGAGAGAAGGTCCTGCAAATAAAGTATATAAAATTCAGAGCTTAAAATGTTTGGCAGCACTAGCATCAACTTCAACGTTATTAATTCACAAGACAGATGTTAAATAGTGTTAATTTTTGAATATTTTAGCAATTCTTAAATTAAAAATTAACCTTTAAAATCAATTAAATGTATAAGAAAAAAAAAACGTTAACAAAGCTTCTTTTACAAGAGACGAGATCGTCTCTTTTGCATGATGCAATTTTCAACAAAATTGCAGCTAGGGCAAAATTCCAGTCATTATCTTTTGAATCAATAAGAGTCCTCTTATGCTTCCGCTTGTATGAAAATTTACCTTAGAACGTAGGCTTAAAACTAGTTAGGCTATTTTAACAAACTACTTAGGTTATATATCAGTCTGTTTATTCTTATTTGTTATCAAAAGTGCTAAAAAATCCTACACAAAAAAATGCGAAACATCAGGTTAATAACAGACAATTCCTTTAACCATGTGGGGTGGATATGCATACTAAGCAGTCATTTTCAGGAAGTGTCCATAATAATATTGAATGTAGGAGGTATCACTGTCCACAAACAGGTTATTCTCATGTGATGATAATTATATTATTTTGAGGGCTACGATCGTCAGAAAGTTTTTTTGTAGAAGACAATGAAAACATTCTTTTTTTATATTTCGATTATATGAACCAAATATACGGTTTGAAAATCTTTTTAAAAGTTTTTAAATTGTAATTCGTATATAGGAAATGACATTGGTCTAACCTACTCCTTAATATTGTCGATCCATAATTATAGAAAATTGTTATTTTTGCAGAATTTTTCATCTTTGATAAATGGTTGCGAAAACCCGTTACATTCTTCCATTTTATTCTCTTGTATAACTTCCGAATTTCCTACGAAAGAGGTCGCATAAATTTTCTCAAGTCCCGACAATAGCCCGAAGGAATAATACAAATTATTCATTAATAAGAATTATGTAGGCAATCCTTCGTCGAGCTAATAAAAGCCAGTTTCTATTATCAGAAAAATATTACGACTAAATTTCTATAGAAGCAAGATTTACGTATTGTTTATCGTTGTTATTTACACAATGGAAAGAGTTTGGCACAGTGTGTTACCCATCGCGGGTATCGAATAACATCATACATTAAATTCTCTTTACTGTTCTCACCATACGAAGGCTAAAATTATTACTAAATGCCAGTAGAATGAATGCACTCAATCACAGACAAAAATCTGTAACCATACGACTGTAAATCCTGTCTTGGCAACACTAAACCGTGTAGTTCCTTTTCGACCGGAAATACCCATTCTACCGTTATCTGCACACCCGGCAGGTGATGTCAAGGACGAGAGAAAGCTAGTCAACCCTCCTTTTTCCTTTCGGGAGCAATAACATGTGACTCAATCTTACCACGTTTGGCCGCTTTGTTATAAAAGGGATCCCGACAACTGTTTTGTAATATGAAAAAAAGGCCAACCGATTACATTTTAAAATGAGAAATTTCCACGCTCGAGATAATTTTCCGATCATTTGCTACAATCGATTCTCTAAATTAATTTTTTCCGAATCGTACGTCTGATAATAGTGAAATTAAACCTCGTTACGGCTCCTTTACGGTTCCTCTTCCATTGAAAAAAGAGGAAAGAGATCTCCAATAATTAAATCTGACCCAGAACAACTGAAGATTGATACGTTCTTCTTTAAATATAAAATAAGTTAAGGCCATTTAAAAGTATTTTCTAATAATAAAAACGACCAGACACAATTATAAAACTTGAAGAAGTCGCGACGAAAATACTTTGAATTCATCGATTTTTGAAAGGAACACTGTGTCATGGCCACAGTCTGCACATCTAATCCACGACAATCATCGATCTGTCTTAGTATGCGAGATGCCATGTGACTCTTGCTATTTTTATGATCCATAAACCCTAAAGAGAATAGCATCGTTCGGTCTGAAATTACTTCGCTTATCCCACCGCTTAATTTTCCTCACTGCTATTTTCGAATGAAATATATACCCATCTTTCGAGTTAAAACGATAAAGAATGAATATATCATATATATCAAACCAGTTTTTACGATCCTTTTGGCTTCCTCCCCATGTTTTAATTATATAATTTGTATGAAAAAGAATATTACAAGAGAATAATTTATGTAATAAACTATATATGGATAAATTTTTGGGTTAAAAAAAAAGCGTTAGTCTTTCTTTTAGGACATCTCCATTGTTAAAGATTTTGGTGTCAGCCTTTTTCTTAAAACTAAACACGCTTTCTGCCCGCCTACGTAGGTGTGTCCACACTTTTATCTAGGTCTGAAATGGAAGTTTTCCACTTCGATGGATTAATCATTCATTTGTGGCACGATTTTCTCATTTTTATCTACCAAGAAAAATATTATTACACATTTACAATAATAATAAATAAGAGATTTTGTCCATGTTTGTTTTTAATGCTCGCATAGATTCGATGCTAGATGCCCCATATACGATAGGCCATAAAATTTGGTTTGGGTCAGGAAATAAACAAATTCACTTAGATAAAATCTTTTAATTTAAATTTCAAGAGCGCAAGATTTGCAATTTCACAGATCGGAAGAGGAAAAAAACCAACGATATTTAGGTCTACGTACTACGTATGTAGGCTAAGTCAACCTAATCTCTAACGATTTCAACATTAATGTGTCAGGTGTACTCGATTTCGAAAAAGTACCATTATCTAACAATTAGAAAAGTAATTCTAATCGAGTAATTAGAAAACTCCATTTTTCAACAGCCCGCTTGTTTCTGTTAATAACAAGTTTTGAAATGCACAACATTCACAGTTAGAGAAATCGTTTATACCACTCAGTTAATGACTTAATTATCCAATTACTGGTTTGGAAACATGCAGAAGAGCTTGGCTATTATATCATATTGCTTCGTATGTATATATATATCACTCTAAATTTGCATCTAAGATTTTACTCAACTGTCCATACACGTATCAAGAGTTCTTTCCTGACCCGCACTAATATGGGTCATTGTCATGTAAACATACCTGGCTAGAGGCAAAAGCCGTTCAATGGATACTCGTCCCTTTATTACATAACCTTGCCGTGTCTATCTCTTCCTGTAAAACTCGAAAATTAATGCTCGTTTTAGAATAGTATTGTCCCTCTCGTGAGAGATTTCGAACAGGTGGCACACACGATCTTTCTGTTTGTAGCAACACTCGCATGGTTTGTCTGCGAGAAAACTGAATTAATGCACGCCTCCCTTCCGATCGAAAGATTAATTTAGTGGCTTTTGCACTCCAGCAAAATACAGATTAAGCACTAATTAAGAATACTAATTTCTCAGATGGAAATGCGATTTAATTAAATTTATTTATCTGTATTTAATAAATTGAATTATATTATCTTGGTGGAAGAGGAATTCGCCATTTTACGATAATTTTCTGCTCTGAGATAAATGATTATGACGTTACTATAAATACGTATATAAAGTGGCTTTAAACTTTATCAAGCGATGTTTTATTATCTGGATTAGAGGAGATAGCAGGATAGCATGGGTCTGCAATTCTTTGTAGCGTAGCACAGTATCATCCGGTTCTTGGCCACTTGTCTGCGGTCACGGTCTCTTAATTTTTTTTTCTTATTTCTTTTTCTAATTCCTAAATTTATGCTTCAAACTTTCTAATTTTTAAAATTAAAAAAAAAAATTGTGTAAAATGTTTATCCAGTCTGGATGAAATCTAAACCTATAAAACTTGGAAATTAATTCTCTTAAGGAAACGAATAATCGATTTGGGAATAGAAAGTCACTTAACGACATTACGCTTCGCTTTGAAGAGGAGGATGTGAATTACAGTTTTCGTTTATTCTTGTTAATTTATAGCTAAACAAGATCTCAACTGGATTAAGTTGTTGAAACGAACAGTTAAATGTTTCTTTTTGGGAATTTTTAAGAAGAAAAAATCCTTTCTAATTATCTCTTGTGTTTAGCAGAGCTTAAAATGCGGAGGAACTTAATAAATTGTTATCGTTATTTCCCTCATTAATTCTTTGGTGCAGCCAAATCCGGTAGAGCGAAACACAAAAGTCCTTTCACTCCAACTTGGATTGAACATTTTTTAAAATGTTATATAAAAACAAAATTAAAGATAGAGTATTATATTATGACTTTGACTCGTCTCAATTATAAACAAGTTCTCTCAATGGCCAGAGGGGAGCAATGTCAACACTGCACTTTGTCTAACTGGTACGACTCGATTTTTGTTGATCACCATAGTGTTTTGTACTTCCTTCTGTCAGGAAATAGTCTCTTTCATTTCCAACAGAACCTATCTTTACACTCGTTCTACAAATACGAAAACCGAACTCGCCAGGTAATATTAAAAATCGAGAACACCTGGTTATGGTTTTATTGTCGAAGATACGTGTTTATTCCGTGATTCATCGTCAATTATATTTCTAGAATCAAGAGAAACATTTATCTTTATTATCTGAATGCTCATCTAAAAGTAATATTTACCTAACATGCCTCTATTAATACATTCATTGACTTTACATTCTACGGCATTCAAACTGTAAATTCTTCAGTTATAATTGAAAAATAACACTTAGTTTATTCTTCATTCTGTAGAAATTCATTTAAAATAAATATTTGGGACATTTATATTATATTAAAATATGAAACGTGTAGGATAATATGATTTCCTGTACAGTAACAAACAATATCCTTTTCCGCAGGATATCGAACTTAATAAAGTTTAATTAGAAGTGAAATGGTAAAACTCTGATCTATTGGTCTATATTTAGGTTGTAGCGTCAAATTGAGGAATTGTTCGTAAATGTTTTGATTGTATAAACCGTGTCTACGACGAGGCATGCGACGTAGCCTACAAATATGGACTGCGAAAATCGATCAACTCCACGAGAATTCTCATTGATTGAAAGCGTGGAATGTTGCATTTTAAATACTGTGGATTTCTATTACTAACCGGTCATTTTCTATTAAAGGTGGGTGTTTTAAATTCCATTTTCCTGCATAACCGCTGCTCAATTTGGCAGGTGTCCCTACTTATTCTCTGTATAGAGAGTAGGTGTCAATGAAATAAATACATACATAAAATCGATGTTTACATGCAAATTAGATCGCTCCATGCAAACATATGATTTATATATGGCATTTTTCGTAAGATTATATAATGTAAAAATTAGAATTATGTTAGTGGAAATATCGTGAGAACGCAATAAACGGAACGACACCGATCAATTTCTTACGAAGCACCTAAAACGCACTTTTACAGACTCACCTGTATTAATTTCTCTGATAGTGGCCGGATGAATGTATCCATCTTTATGGATCTGAATCTCCTCCGTATCGTAGAGGCAATAGCATTTTCTAGTATCCTTTTCCCATTCCTTTCGCATGCATTTCGAAGTCTGATAGCAGATGGCCCATGCTTGTTCTTCGCTAATAGATGCATTGAACGACTGCAAAATGGATGACAATTTGACACAACCTTTAGCGTCCAAAGCACACCGTGGCGATAGCTTTCTCTCGACCGCCATGCTGTCTATGAACGAATATGACAACTGCACTGCAGAACTGGTACGCTTAGCACACACGCACGCACATACAAACACTGACTGGATCCGTAATTGACTGCTTAAAATGACGATCGCCATCTGGAGACCGTTTCGTGAATTATATTTTTCATATCAATCCATATTGTTTAGAAGTCAATTTTCAATATCTTTTGTTATATTGACGCGAAAATTACAAATAAGGGAATAAGAATTGAATAAACTTAACTTAAAATTATATATTATGTCGAGTTATTGTTTAACTTTAAAGTAAAATATATATTTCGAATACAGTATTAACTGTATAATAAACCCTATTTCTATTCTCTGCCTAAAATAATTCCTATAAGAAAAAGAAATTCAATGATGCTTTATCTACTTAATTGGCTTATATTTATTATTATTATTATTTTTTAAAGGATAGAATATTTGTAATGGCATGTTTTTAAATTAAACAATTAAGATAAATACTTAAGAGCTATCGATATAAATACTTAAACATGACGTCAGTATAACAGATTAAATATAATTATTGTCGATTATTTTTTTATTGTGATTTCTGAATTGAATAATATACATGACTATAATTACAAGATATTATTTAATAAGTAATTTNATTTATAAGCGCTTTTAAAGTTAGTTTGTCTTATATATATATTTTTTTCTTTACAGAAAGGAAACTTCTGTTTACCAAACCCATTTTAAATTGTTTTTTTGTGAAGACATATTTGAATAATTACGTTCGATTTAACAAAATGTTAGTTAGTTACATAGTTATAATTATATTTGTAACTAAGCAACTACGTTGTTAACATTTTTTTTTCTTTAATTAAGGAAAAACTTCAACAGCAAACATAATTATAGTGGCATCAGTTGGTTACAATGTTCAACTAGAAAACAAAGAAAATGGCATTTCAGTTCTGCGAGAAGCAACATCGTGTAACATATTTCAACACTAACTGATCTAATCATGAAACATGTTAACTTTCCCTTATAGAATATAAAATTTAACTATAAAGTTTTCTTCTGGTAGGGCGATATGAAAAAAAGAAAAAAAAAAATTTTTTTTCTTCTTCGAAGCATTCGAAGATGGATGATCCCAAATACTTGGATCGTGTTCAATTTAAGTTAAATTTAATTTCCTCCTGCAAAGAGAACTGAATTCTAACAATTTAAGAAGAAACTTTTTCACATTATTCGTTAAAATACAATTTATTCTCTCGCTGTATTTTTTTAAGTTCGTCGGTTGGTTGACCACAGATAATAGACGTAAATAAAGCCAAGATTACAAAAGATATAACACGCGGTAAAATATTGTTAAATCGCATTTACATTTATTCGAGAAGGTAAAAATTATTATTATTATTTTTTTAAATTATATAACATTTTTACACAAAAAAAATGCTAATTTAATTCCGTATATAAAGGCAACTAGTGACACAATTATCGTCGACAAATTAATGATCCACAACATATACTTTAACTCTACAAAAGGATTAGTCACCATCTGTCCATGACCTTGCAACCAAACACCTGCTCGTTCCCACTAAATTGTTCTCACATCACTGCATCCATTCTTAATGGGTGTTATTTTCTGTATAATTGTCTTACGGCACATCATTTTCCTCCCTCTCTTTTCTGAAATTTTAAATTGTATGTATCGAAACGTTCGCGTATCATGAATTTTCGTGTAGCCCACCTCGAGAAACCGAAGCGTGAAAAGTTTAATGTTTATCAAATCAGTTAACGATAACAGCTTCCATGTTTTCTAGACATGTTCGGAATGCCGTGTGAAAGCTACAGAATAAAAAATTTATGGCTATTCAATTGGTTAAGTGAGTTTGAAATTCAGTTTCTATTGTTGTCTAGAATTTAGAATTTAAAAAATTAGTAGGAGTTGCCACGAATACAATACATCCCCCCCCCTTTTATCTAACTTTTAACGAGTAAAACTTTTCAAAAAATCAATGAAAAATAATGTAAATTAATTATGATTTTTTCGCTCTCGAAACGCATTTGTATCTGGCATTGATAATTAGAAATTTGAATATTTAAATTATTCTTTTTAAATATATTTAATAATAATTAAAATTGTATTTTTGTCTAAAAAAAATTTTTTTTCTTTCGTACCTCCATTACTTTAATTAAAGTCACGCCCTGCGACTGTTTAGAATCGGAATCGTCGTTCGTTTCATCTTCCTCCGCATCTCTCTCGATACCTTCGTCACCATTTTGAGATTCAGCGTCATCATCTGACGTCGTACCTTCGTCATCTTGATCCGCTGACGTCATCACGTCGATTAAACTCTCTAATTGATTGCTAAGACTTCTTTCTTCGTTTTCCGATAAGCCGTAATCTAATGCTTTAAAAATTGCCAGACCCAAGGACGAAACGAGCTGCATTGAAAAAAAATAATAATAAATGCGAGAAAGCCATTNATTCTCTTTACTGTTCTCACCATACGAAGGCTAAAATTATTACTAAATGCCAGTAGAATGAATGCACTCAATCACAGACAAAAATCTGTAACCATACGACTGTAAATCCTGTCTTGGCAACACTAAACCGTGTAGTTCCTTTTCGACCGGAAATACCCATTCTACCGTTATCTGCACACCCGGCAGGTGATGTCAAGGACGAGAGAAAGCTAGTCAACCCTCCTTTTTCCTTTCGGGAGCAATAACATGTGACTCAATCTTACCACGTTTGGCCGCTTTGTTATAAAAGGGATCCCGACAACTGTTTTGTAATATGAAAAAAAGGCCAACCGATTACATTTTAAAATGAGAAATTTCCACGCTCGAGATAATTTTCCGATCATTTGCTACAATCGATTCTCTAAATTAATTTTTTCCGAATCGTACGTCTGATAATAGTGAAATTAAACCTCGTTACGGCTCCTTTACGGTTCCTCTTCCATTGAAAAAAGAGGAAAGAGATCTCCAATAATTAAATCTGACCCAGAACAACTGAAGATTGATACGTTCTTCTTTAAATATAAAATAAGTTAAGGCCATTTAAAAGTATTTTCTAATAATAAAAACGACCAGACACAATTATAAAACTTGAAGAAGTCGCGACGAAAATACTTTGAATTCATCGATTTTTGAAAGGAACACTGTGTCATGGCCACAGTCTGCACATCTAATCCACGACAATCATCGATCTGTCTTAGTATGCGAGATGCCATGTGACTCTTGCTATTTTTATGATCCATAAACCCTAAAGAGAATAGCATCGTTCGGTCTGAAATTACTTCGCTTATCCCACCGCTTAATTTTCCTCACTGCTATTTTCGAATGAAATATATACCCATCTTTCGAGTTAAAACGATAAAGAATGAATATATCATATATATCAAACCAGTTTTTACGATCCTTTTGGCTTCCTCCCCATGTTTTAATTATATAATTTGTATGAAAAAGAATATTACAAGAGAATAATTTATGTAATAAACTATATATGGATAAATTTTTGGGTTAAAAAAAAAGCGTTAGTCTTTCTTTTAGGACATCTCCATTGTTAAAGATTTTGGTGTCAGCCTTTTTCTTAAAACTAAACACGCTTTCTGCCCGCCTACGTAGGTGTGTCCACACTTTTATCTAGGTCTGAAATGGAAGTTTTCCACTTCGATGGATTAATCATTCATTTGTGGCACGATTTTCTCATTTTTATCTACCAAGAAAAATATTATTACACATTTACAATAATAATAAATAAGAGATTTTGTCCATGTTTGTTTTTAATGCTCGCATAGATTCGATGCTAGATGCCCCATATACGATAGGCCATAAAATTTGGTTTGGGTCAGGAAATAAACAAATTCACTTAGATAAAATCTTTTAATTTAAATTTCAAGAGCGCAAGATTTGCAATTTCACAGATCGGAAGAGGAAAAAAACCAACGATATTTAGGTCTACGTACTACGTATGTAGGCTAAGTCAACCTAATCTCTAACGATTTCAACATTAATGTGTCAGGTGTACTCGATTTCGAAAAAGTACCATTATCTAACAATTAGAAAAGTAATTCTAATCGAGTAATTAGAAAACTCCATTTTTCAACAGCCCGCTTGTTTCTGTTAATAACAAGTTTTGAAATGCACAACATTCACAGTTAGAGAAATCGTTTATACCACTCAGTTAATGACTTAATTATCCAATTACTGGTTTGGAAACATGCAGAAGAGCTTGGCTATTATATCATATTGCTTCGTATGTATATATATATCACTCTAAATTTGCATCTAAGATTTTACTCAACTGTCCATACACGTATCAAGAGTTCTTTCCTGACCCGCACTAATATGGGTCATTGTCATGTAAACATACCTGGCTAGAGGCAAAAGCCGTTCAATGGATACTCGTCCCTTTATTACATAACCTTGCCGTGTCTATCTCTTCCTGTAAAACTCGAAAATTAATGCTCGTTTTAGAATAGTATTGTCCCTCTCGTGAGAGATTTCGAACAGGTGGCACACACGATCTTTCTGTTTGTAGCAACACTCGCATGGTTTGTCTGCGAGAAAACTGAATTAATGCACGCCTCCCTTCCGATCGAAAGATTAATTTAGTGGCTTTTGCACTCCAGCAAAATACAGATTAAGCACTAATTAAGAATACTAATTTCTCAGATGGAAATGCGATTTAATTAAATTTATTTATCTGTATTTAATAAATTGAATTATATTATCTTGGTGGAAGAGGAATTCGCCATTTTACGATAATTTTCTGCTCTGAGATAAATGATTATGACGTTACTATAAATACGTATATAAAGTGGCTTTAAACTTTATCAAGCGATGTTTTATTATCTGGATTAGAGGAGATAGCAGGATAGCATGGGTCTGCAATTCTTTGTAGCGTAGCACAGTATCATCCGGTTCTTGGCCACTTGTCTGCGGTCACGGTCTCTTAATTTTTTTTTCTTATTTCTTTTTCTAATTCCTAAATTTATGCTTCAAACTTTCTAATTTTTAAAATTAAAAAAAAAAATTGTGTAAAATGTTTATCCAGTCTGGATGAAATCTAAACCTATAAAACTTGGAAATTAATTCTCTTAAGGAAACGAATAATCGATTTGGGAATAGAAAGTCACTTAACGACATTACGCTTCGCTTTGAAGAGGAGGATGTGAATTACAGTTTTCGTTTATTCTTGTTAATTTATAGCTAAACAAGATCTCAACTGGATTAAGTTGTTGAAACGAACAGTTAAATGTTTCTTTTTGGGAATTTTTAAGAAGAAAAAATCCTTTCTAATTATCTCTTGTGTTTAGCAGAGCTTAAAATGCGGAGGAACTTAATAAATTGTTATCGTTATTTCCCTCATTAATTCTTTGGTGCAGCCAAATCCGGTAGAGCGAAACACAAAAGTCCTTTCACTCCAACTTGGATTGAACATTTTTTAAAATGTTATATAAAAACAAAATTAAAGATAGAGTATTATATTATGACTTTGACTCGTCTCAATTATAAACAAGTTCTCTCAATGGCCAGAGGGGAGCAATGTCAACACTGCACTTTGTCTAACTGGTACGACTCGATTTTTGTTGATCACCATAGTGTTTTGTACTTCCTTCTGTCAGGAAATAGTCTCTTTCATTTCCAACAGAACCTATCTTTACACTCGTTCTACAAATACGAAAACCGAACTCGCCAGGTAATATTAAAAATCGAGAACACCTGGTTATGGTTTTATTGTCGAAGATACGTGTTTATTCCGTGATTCATCGTCAATTATATTTCTAGAATCAAGAGAAACATTTATCTTTATTATCTGAATGCTCATCTAAAAGTAATATTTACCTAACATGCCTCTATTAATACATTCATTGACTTTACATTCTACGGCATTCAAACTGTAAATTCTTCAGTTATAATTGAAAAATAACACTTAGTTTATTCTTCATTCTGTAGAAATTCATTTAAAATAAATATTTGGGACATTTATATTATATTAAAATATGAAACGTGTAGGATAATATGATTTCCTGTACAGTAACAAACAATATCCTTTTCCGCAGGATATCGAACTTAATAAAGTTTAATTAGAAGTGAAATGGTAAAACTCTGATCTATTGGTCTATATTTAGGTTGTAGCGTCAAATTGAGGAATTGTTCGTAAATGTTTTGATTGTATAAACCGTGTCTACGACGAGGCATGCGACGTAGCCTACAAATATGGACTGCGAAAATCGATCAACTCCACGAGAATTCTCATTGATTGAAAGCGTGGAATGTTGCATTTTAAATACTGTGGATTTCTATTACTAACCGGTCATTTTCTATTAAAGGTGGGTGTTTTAAATTCCATTTTCCTGCATAACCGCTGCTCAATTTGGCAGGTGTCCCTACTTATTCTCTGTATAGAGAGTAGGTGTCAATGAAATAAATACATACATAAAATCGATGTTTACATGCAAATTAGATCGCTCCATGCAAACATATGATTTATATATGGCATTTTTCGTAAGATTATATAATGTAAAAATTAGAATTATGTTAGTGGAAATATCGTGAGAACGCAATAAACGGAACGACACCGATCAATTTCTTACGAAGCACCTAAAACGCACTTTTACAGACTCACCTGTATTAATTTCTCTGATAGTGGCCGGATGAATGTATCCATCTTTATGGATCTGAATCTCCTCCGTATCGTAGAGGCAATAGCATTTTCTAGTATCCTTTTCCCATTCCTTTCGCATGCATTTCGAAGTCTGATAGCAGATGGCCCATGCTTGTTCTTCGCTAATAGATGCATTGAACGACTGCAAAATGGATGACAATTTGACACAACCTTTAGCGTCCAAAGCACACCGTGGCGATAGCTTTCTCTCGACCGCCATGCTGTCTATGAACGAATATGACAACTGCACTGCAGAACTGGTACGCTTAGCACACACGCACGCACATACAAACACTGACTGGATCCGTAATTGACTGCTTAAAATGACGATCGCCATCTGGAGACCGTTTCGTGAATTATATTTTTCATATCAATCCATATTGTTTAGAAGTCAATTTTCAATATCTTTTGTTATATTGACGCGAAAATTACAAATAAGGGAATAAGAATTGAATAAACTTAACTTAAAATTATATATTATGTCGAGTTATTGTTTAACTTTAAAGTAAAATATATATTTCGAATACAGTATTAACTGTATAATAAACCCTATTTCTATTCTCTGCCTAAAATAATTCCTATAAGAAAAAGAAATTCAATGATGCTTTATCTACTTAATTGGCTTATATTTATTATTATTATATTTTTTTTCTGAAGAAATATCACAGTTTAATTTAAATTTTAAAGTTAAGTCTGAATACCGTTTTAAATAAATTTAAAATCGATTTGAATTTAAAAATTCGACGATTTTTACGTTGTGTTATGGTTTATTATCAAGATATCAATCGAAGTGTAACGCAAATATGGGACAAAAGTAGAAAATTGCACCTGCATTTGGTTATGTGCGGGTGCGCATTTTAATTAAAAAAAAAAAACAAACGCCCTATATATTTTGGCAATTAAACTGTATAACCATGTGAAAATGTGAACTTATTTGTGAAGGTGACGACAAGTTAAACCGTTAATAGATATAGGAGCTTGAGAAAAGTTTTTCCGGATATGAGATTATCCATCTTGTATGTCACGGCAGGTCAAAAGAACTACTACAATCATTGTTTTGGCTACGTAAGTACTTTTACAAGGGATGATTCTCGTCACGTGACTCGGATAATCCAATGGTAGATGATAATTTGGAGGTCCATGACTTTTAAGAGCAAAAGTACATTCACCGCCAAGAAAGAAAAGTTGATTGTAGGATTTAAGGCGAATTAAGTTTAAAATCTACGGTTTTTCAATCTTAAAACTAGTTTTTATTGACAATATAACTAGAAATATGTTTAAGGTTATTGAAAAATTATAACTTAATGCTAACAAACAAGTAAAATTTACGTAATTATTTATTATTATTATTATTTTTTAAATTATATAACATTTNTTAAGATAAATACTTAAGAGCTATCGATATAAATACTTAAACATGACGTCAGTATAACAGATTAAATATAATTATTGTCGATTATTTTTTTATTGTGATTTCTGAATTGAATAATATACATGACTATAATTACAAGATATTATTTAATAAGTAATTTAGCAGGGGGATGTATTATTAACAAGTGAATAGAAACTAAAAAAGATAAATATATATTATTGTTAACAAATAATACAATAGAAAATTGATAGATTTTTTTTTTAGAACAAAATTCTATTAACAGTTACTTCTTTTTTTAAATATAATTTATGAAGTTAACAACATTTTGTAAATAATAATCAAGTTTTTATTATAATTAAATGCTATACAAAAGAATAACTTAAATAAAATTAAACAGAGAATAATAAAAATCATTTCTGATAATTAATTATAAATATTACAATTTAACTTGTTTCAAATAATGATAATTATTATTAAAAATTGAACTTATTCATATATTATTAACAAATAAATTATATTTAAGGGATATTTCATAAATTAAACATGAATTATAATTTATAAGAATTTTTTAAAATAAAATTTTAATATTTTAATAAATTTCAGAAGATTGTAAAGAAATTATTTTTAGGGTTTACTATCGTGTAATCAAATATAAAAGTCCGTGTAGGGGTATGGTTTTTTTTATTGTAATGATTTGTGTGAATAGTGACTTTTATTCAAACGACAGAATAAAAATCAACGAATAGATGTAATCTTATGCATGGCATTCAGCTGTCTGTCGCAGATATTAACGATTGTCAGACTTCTCATCCATATAATACATGTCATTCTTATGTCTGTATCATACGAATGCACGTACCAAGCTTCTTTTTTTCCAAAAGAATTACATTTACTGTATAGAAACCTATGTAGAAAAGAAGCTAAAACTTCATATAAATACGTTATAAAGTGAATATTATATACCTTATAAGTGTGTGTGTGTAAGAGTGTTTTCGTTTTTAATTACTAAACATCCGGTCTATAATAATAATACAATTAATTAATTACATACCTAAATCATTACAGGAAGAAAAAATAAAAATGTTTATACAGATAAATTTAGTGAAATGAATTTGAGATTTTAAGGAAAGATAGCTGGAGAATTTTTAAAAAATTTTTAATCATAATTATATGCATCTTAATTATACATAAAAAGTGAGTATAGTAAATTAAATATAAATGCCAGTTAATGATGTCTTTAAACTAATTATATTTATAGATAAAGAATGCATAATTATTGGCTGGCAAGGAAAAAAAAAGAGAAAAAAAAACAAGAAACTAGTGATTATCATTTAATTATCGTCATTTTAAAACAATTTCAAGAATAAAAGTAGAAATATTCAAATAATAATAATAATAATACCGACATCATACAAGGCGTTTCTCCCCCCTGCAAACAAAACTACTCTAAACATTTCTTTCTTTTCCCATTAATCTAAATTCCTTCCGGTGTCAGGTTTTAGCAACAGTTTTTAACAAATACAATAGAAAGGAAATGAATAATATGCGAGGAAACGTATTGTTATATTTTCCTCAACTTGAGGTCAAAGGTAAAGTTTGGGATCTGTTACTCCTAAGTTTGCCATTGTTTCAAATGTGATCTAGCAATTTTGTTTTTATTTCATAAATATACACTGTGTTATGTAACTATATATTCAAATAAAGTTAAATAATAACACTATTATTATATAAATTAACATAAAAGTTCAGATAGATAGATAAAGTCTTATCACCCACATTTACAGAAAAACTTTAATTTTATGCAATTTTATTTTTAAAATAAGGTCTTTATTTAATCGTTGCGAGTCAAGATATTTCTTTTAATATTTATTATTACGTAAAGAGACATTTACCTATTTTAATTAAGACATTAAAAGGGGGAAAAAAGTGAAATTAAAAATAGTTCTAATGCAAATTCTATATTACATCTGTTATTAAATGTTAAATATATTTATAAAGATGTAAAGGGAAAAATTTATAATTAACAAATTTAGAACATGTTATAAAACTTCCCTATATTTATTTAATTAAAATCTATGAGGTCGTGAAGGAAAAAAAATATGTTAAAAACTCTCATAACTCGTTTAGAAATGAATAAATTTTTCTATAATACCGTTAAATAAGAACATAATTAAAGTTTTAATTTGCAATTACACGCTTCTCTTTCAAAATTTTCCTTGAATTTATATAGAATTCAATGCATTTCACGGTCACGTAAACCGATACAATCCATTCAAAAAATTACAATAATAATGTAATTCAATTAATTACAATTACATTTTAATATATTAAAATAGTATTTTTCTAAGCTCTTTTTTTTCCCCCTTTCATTCTTCTTTCAAAATTGTTTCTTGTCTATTCTTAAATTTTATGACTCATTTTATATATAAAAATGAGAATAACAAGATTTAAACAAGTCAGTTTTTATAATAATTTTCCTTGAATTTTATTTTTTAATTAACTATTTTTGTGAACCAGAAAAATAAAAGTTTCTTTGCATATTTAACTAATGATTCTAAAATATGTCAGAAAGAAAATAATCTTATAAGTTTAGTTTTGTAGATTTGACAGTAAGATTTTTGGTAATTAGTAGCGTATCTCTAAGGAATTTCCTTACAGATTAAATGTTTACTTGTACGTCAAAATTAATATCTTTTTTTTTTAAAGATATTTTTCGAACTTTCACTCGTATCTAAAGCCATCGAGAGCACGTATAAGGTTAGAGATGGTCCCTTTTTATCCTTTAGAGGACCCTGTTGCTCCTTAGCGAGCCTTCTTATATTTTTTAAACAAATAAATTACGTAGAATGCTTCTTTATTAATTAAAAAAAACAGTTTAAAGATTTAATTTTTTGTTATTAAAAACTAACATTAATTTAAATGGGTAGGAACGATTAAGTTTTTTTCCATTCCAGGGAAAAATACTCAGACTCTCTCCCTCTCGAATGCCTCGCTCGTATCTTAATTTTCTACATAATAATTATTAATAAAAACTGTAAATATGATCTACACAATAACTTGTGAAAAAATCGAAAGTTATAAAATGTCTGATTACTTTCTCATAAATAAATAAAAAAAACATATTTTTATAAGCTAGTAGGAAAAGAAGATTTCTTATGGGATTTTTAGAAAGTTAAAAGGAAAAAGGTGAGAAATGTATATATTAATAACAAAAAAAATATAATAAAATTTCAGGTCTAACGAGAATTTTTAGGAAAATTTTACTTGATGATATTCCTCTTATTAATTAGTACATGCGTGTTCCTAACTACAGTTCTTTTTTTTTTTAATTCTCTCTCTCTTTTTTTTCAGTTATCGGGTAAACAGCTTTATTAAATTATGTCTAGTTTTATAAATGCTAAATTGTTTTTTTTATTAAAAACAATATTTAAACATTTAAAAACAATATGTTAATTAGAAAAACTTATTTTTAAAATTGTTTTTCCTCCATTAGCAAGTCAGATTTGAAATTTAATAATTCTCTTGGGAATAGAAAAAAAAATTTAAAACGTTTTTAAAAAATTATTATGTAAATTTAAATTTTTTTTCTAAATTTTATTTAAACTACTCGAAAGAAGAAAAAGAAGACATTAAACTTATGTATTAATTGCAATGCTGATTTTAATTTATTAAGGTCATTACTGTCTGACTTACATCAGCCTCATTTTTTCATATTTTATTTTATTTTTTCTCATTTAAAATATACTTTAAAAATGAATATATTTTTACATAAATTTAGAAAAGGAAAGAATATTGTAGCTTATAGGCCTATATTTGCACTCGATACAACGACGTTATCCATGATTTGATAATAACCAACATTATCGAGCATGGACAAACATCATCCATTAACACATCGATGACGATATATTCTATATAAATCTATTTTATCTGTAATGTTCGGATGCTTTATATTCAAATTAATAAATCAAACACCTGCAAATTATCTCATAAATTTAAATTAACAAACGGAAAAATGTGTAGTCAGTTCGTGCTTATTATATAGTTCTTTTCTAATCGATACGTTTAATAATTAAAGTATATAACCTACGAAACTCGTAATCATAAAGCCATAAATTACATCAGAAATTTCTTATATTCAAATTAAACAGATTCATATATTTGTTAAATACCTATATTTCGATAGAAGCTGCTGTCTTGGATAGTCAACTCTTTCTTAATATTTGCAAATTATTGTTTGTATATATATATTTATTTATTTATGGGAAATAAACTGTAACTAAAGAGATATCAAAGGAAAATCAAGTAGACCAACATTAAATAAAACCTGGAAAATAAAAGCCTATAGAAATTTTTCTACCCGCATCATTGGAAAATCTGATGGCTCCATCTTGGAATCTCGTAAATTTACAACTCTTCAATTTATACTGATACGGATTCATGCCAGAGATCATGACTCCGTAAAACAATTATTAAATAAATAAATTAATTAATTAATGATATTTTTATTACAAATTACATAAATTGAATGCGATGCAATGGGAATTACTCATCTGGCAGCTCGACTTGTGTGATTTCGCGATTGCGTGGGTAATATCAATTTCATAAATCAGAAAATGGTGGCCAATATGCCATCTAAAGTCGTTGATGAACTCTAATGTAACTTTTTCCATTTCGTATCTGATAACATAATTAAAAATTGAAGGCGATTTATCAATTATTATTACTATTTTAATTTTATTAAATGTTCGCTTTAATAAAGATCTATTAAACATTGAATTGAATGGTGTATTTTATATGGATCTGTAAATTCGTACGTAATGTTTAACTCTATATTATTTTAATTTTATTGGAAATTGAAAGTATTAATGTATCCTATTGTGAAAAGATTCTCTTGGTTGATTAATTTGGTTAAGTAAAACTGTTTAGAATGCAGACGAAAAGCCTATTAACAATTGAAGAAAGATGGCTGCTATTGTAAACGAACATAATTACTGTACTTATCAATAACACAATTATAAACAAAATTGCATAAATATAACCCGTTAATGATAGTTAACTCAATTGTTAACTGAATGATTTAATGAGAATAAAAGACCAAAAGCTGTGAAATGGCTTCAGTTAAAGTAGAAAATTCAATAATCTAACATTAACATTTGATATCAATTGACATATTATTATTGGAAGTAATGCCATAATTTTTCAGGAGATTTCGAATAAGTTTAAGAACTAAAGCTACGATTAAGCTATTGAATTTAGTTATGATATAATTTCGAAAAGGACAGACGTCAGATTTACGCCATTAAAAATGGATAAAGTTTTCCAAAAGATATTTTATTGACTTAAAAATAATAAAAAAATAAATAAATAAAATCTTTTGAAATTTATGAGAAAATTTGTGTAAATGTGTGAAATTTGTGCAGAATTGTCCAATTTGAAAAAAGAAAAAAAGTTTAGGAATAAGATTTGTAATTTCTCGAATAAAAGAGGGAGATTTGAAATTCAAATTGGGCGGTGGTAGAAGAAAGAATTTCTAATGGCAAGACTCAAACATCAATATTGGAATATGAATCAAGATAACTTGAAGGCAATTTTGATATTTGACTTCTCTATTCCTGATTGCTTGACGAATGGATTCTTACACGATTAGAAAGTCGTGATTTATTGTCTAATGAAAGTTGTAAAGAAAATTTGAAATGTCTAATCAACCAAGAAATTTTATTTGACAGCCGACGTTGAGTTTTTTATTGTTTTTTTAAGATAAAAGAAATCAGAAAGATCGTTCCTTTCTCTTTAAATATCAAAATTTTGATGTCATTAGGATTGATGAGATCATCATTTCGGCAGTAATCAAATAATTCATTAATTTTCTTTGAAATTTCATTATGGAGCAACTAGGTTTGTATTGTTAGGAGTAAAACCGTATTATTAATCTAAATGCTTTAAGTTTTTCTTTTTTCTATTAAATGTAGAATAAATAAATGAGGCTGGGGAAAAAATCTAGGAAACACTCAGAAACGTAAAAAGAATCGAGGAGTCGATTATCCTTTGAGGAATTTTGACAGAAAATTGAGAAATTCCTGTAAAATTGAAGATAATACTTAATATTCTGATTTAATTCATCAAATGATTACCGAAATCAAATTCAGTTTACAAATCGTCGAAACAAACAGCTGATGTAATTTTTTATTAATTTGGATTTTCATTAAATAAATGTGTATTTTCGTTTGTTTTTCTTTATGGCAAATGAATTTAATGTTTTCAATTTGATATTTAAAAAAGAGGAAGTGTACAATAGATTTTTTTTTTTTGCTCATTACACTAAAACATCGTTTTGTAGTTATTGTACAGTACATTGTTTTAAATTATTATTAAAATATTTTAAATTCGATTTAATGTAATTTTATTTCTTTTCTTAAAACTAAATAATTTAATAAACAACGTTGTAATAAAGTAGATTATTATTAACCCAATCACATCTGTATCAAATCACTGCCTCCATCTATGAGTAGAAAATGCAACTATTGAGAGAACTGTAATGTGGCGCCATCTGATGTTACGATTTGAATTTAACACCATTTTATGAATATTTTAATAATTATTTATTATTATTATTATTATGTAGAAAAAATTCAATTTATCATATACAATAAAGTGAATTTTAATTTGATAAAATATTGTTGAAAATATATATTAAAAAATTGAATGGATAATTAGTTCTAGTGAAAAGTAGAATACAATATAATAATAAAGTAATGACGTTTAAAAAATAAATTAATTATTTTTATTAAATATATAAAACACAAAGAGCAGTTTACTGCCGTTTTTACACGTAACACAAATTTCATTTTTTTTTAAAATTTTATTTTATTATTCTTCGTCCATTAGAGGTAAAATGAAACAACGCGTTCTTCGAAAGGAATACGATGAGACATAATAATAATGATGACGATGATCGATATAATTAGATTTAAATATCTGCTGGAATTTCTCCGCTCTTCTCAGTGAAGTAGGACACAGCACACTTTGTCACCTTGACATTTGACTCCCAATTCTCTAGGTGCTCTGTGACACTGATCGCTCGTAAGACATTCTCCTCCTCTTGTGTGGCAATCGGATGGAGTAGCTATAAATAATACAATATTAATATTAATTGGTGGTCGTATCTGATTCTTCTTTATCGTCGATTTAACTGGAGCATTACTAGATAGAATTTAATTATATTAATCAGACATTTTTTCTATCTATTTCTTTGTTTATTCGGATTCTTAAGCAAAGTTATTCGACCTACTACCCTATATGCTCTAAAATAATCGCATATTTAATTAGTTAAGTTGATAAACTCCAACCTATTTCGACTGGAAGTGATTTCAAAGACACATCCAGACAAAATACAATTCGAATCAATTGTAAAAGAATGAAAATTGTTCACCTTCGTGACAACACACGACACCACTTTCTTCTTGTTCGGGACAAAGACCAGTTGTTTCTGCTCTCATAATGACTGGGCAGTTACTTTTAAAGATGCAGTTGCCACCTGTTCTTAAGCATGGCTCCTCGTTGCGCGGATGCCTACCTGTTCAACCAATATTTACACGTATAAAAACACTATAATTAAGTTCGAGAAAATAGTTCTTCCTACGACTTTAAATACTCACCGACGGCCAAAATAAATAACGCCAAACAAACGGACCAAAATAAGCAACAATTCATGGCGCCTGCAAACCAGAAATGAACTTTTATCAATGACCCGGACGTGCTTATCCCCGCAATTTTATAATAATCTCATTTATGACGTCATCGGGAACGATCAGCCAATCCTAGTTTGGAACATTGTAAAAAAATTTCCTCTTGTGTAATTATTTTGCAATTTTAAACAATTTATTTTTGTTATTTTAAAACGTTCGAAATTCATTCATATATATATTTTAATGTTGTTTTAATCTTTTTATGTTATAAATAAATTTGCAGCTTGTAAGAATCGTATTAAATAATATTTATGAGGGATATAAAATACAGCCATTGCGTGTTGTCACGTTACAGAGAATCTAAAGTACCTTTCGGTTCTTTTTAATATATCCAGAAATATCTTTTAATGATTATTTATCAAAAATTTCGTATGATTTAATTGTATTAACCTGTTTCATTTATTATTTTTTCTAGTTATAGTTTCACAAATAACAATTTAAATCCGGATATTTCACTAATATGGAGGAGCGTGAAGAATATGTTTCTCTTTTTATGGATCGCATAAAACACGTTTGAAACTTCTTTTACTTTTTCATTTGTGTCATGACATATCTTTCACGTCTTTAGCTATTAAAAACAATAAAAATCTCTTCATTTTAAGGTAAAAATATTTAAAAACTTCGTTATCATTTACTTAAAATCAAATATCTCTTTGGGGAAAACATTTCTCTGAAATGTTACCCCCATTTACTACAAGAGGAAAAATGTCTTCAATTATTAAAATTGAATTGAAAAAAACATTTTAATAATTGTAAGAGTGAAAATAAATTGTATATTTTCTAATTTGAGTAAGGTTGAATCCTTACAGAAAGGAATTTCTTGGCATTTTAATCATACCTCGACAAAGGGGGAAAAAACACTGTAAAGATATTAATTCACTTATATTTTAATTACCAGCGAATGTTAATTGTTAATTAAAAACTTGATTCTTGTCCTTGTATAATTAATATTATAATTAAAGATTAATTTTATAATTAAAAAAAAACACACACACAATTAAAATTGTCTGATGGGAAGAAGGAAGAGGTTTCTTCTTCAACTGGTACGAGGTCATTTTCATCTTTAAAATTTTATATTTCGAAATTACAAACATGGAAAATTTAAAGATTCGCCTAAATGTAAAACTAAAAAAAAAAAAAAAAAAACATTTCCTGTTTCTCAATGTCTAAAATAAAATAGGAATAGGAAAAACCCACGTCTACGAAATTGGGTCATGTGTGTTTTGCCGTTAAAATGCGATAGTCCCATAGTTGCCATGCCATGCCAATAATTATAATTATATATATTATAAATATATAGTGCATATAATCATAAGTGCGTGAAATTAGGGCTTATTGTCTAATTTAGGAGTTTAAATAAGTAGTTTTTTAAAAGATCCTCCGTGTGATTAGCTCGACCTTAAAATTACGACTCTACCGCATCGAGTAATCGACAATACCTTATTTATAAAATGTATATTTTTATATTCTTTGATGAAATTTTTCGAATTCTTATTTTATTTTCCCTATTTCTCTATTCCTTAAAATTCTGTAAAATGCCCTTTTCTTGTTTTCCTGGTAGGGATCTTCGCACTCTTCTCCAGTAAACAAGGCTAACATCCGTGTTAAATGTAGGGCCTCAACTCTCGTCAGCATCTCGTGTTGAATGAAAGGGCCTCTACTCTGTGGAGGGCCCTTTTTATAGCAAATCCACAATAGGGCGACCGAGTGGGCCTACTATAATAAAGGGTCCTCCACAGGAGGAGTTAAAAAATAATAATTAACTTTAATTATTATTTAATTAATTTATACTTTAAAATTTTTTTTAAAATATTAT